>NC_052335.1:33911250-33933750 GCF_016432855.1 Salvelinus namaycush
GCCATGATCTCCACCGGGAGCATCCAGAAGAAGACTGGTGACCCCTCATAGCCTGGTTCCTCTCTAGGTTTCTTCCTAGTTTCCTGCCTTTCTAGGGAGTTTTTCCTAGCCACCGTGGTTCTACATCTGCATTGCTTGCCGTTTTGGGGTTTTAAGCTGGGTTTCTGTATTAAGCACTTTGTGACATTTGCTGATGTAAATAGGGCTTAATAAATACATTTGATTGATTGATGGTCTAACCAAATCGGAATCTTCTAGATCTTTTTTATCACGACGATTGGGGAAATGTTCTGGGTCTGAGAATAGTATCGACGTATACACCGACTCCGTGACTGGGTTCATCAGGAAGTTCATAGAGAATGTTGTTCCTACTGTGACGATTAGAACTTATCCCAACCACAAACCGTGGATAGAACCACCGCAATTAACCACGGAAAAGTGACTGGGAACATGGACATGTACAAAGAGACCAGCTGTAAACTCCGAAATTGTAATCAAAGAAGCATAAACGACAGTACAGGGACAAAATGGAGTCACAATTCAATGGCTCAGACACGAGACATACAGTATGAGGCATGGACTCCAGACAATCACGGATTATAAAGGGGAAATCATGTTTCAGACACCAACGCCTCTCTCCCAGACAAGCTAAACACCTTCTTCTCCTGCTTAGAGGAAAACAACACCGAGCCACCGGCATGGGAACCCGCCGCTCATGACTGTGTGTTCCTGGTCTCTGTGGCCGACGTGAATAAGACATGTTATGCCGACGTGAATAAGGCGTGTTAACCCTCGTAAGGCTCCCGGCCCAGATGGCATCCCCAGCCACGTCCTTGAAGCATGTGCAGATCAGCTGGCTGGAGTGTTTATGGACATATACAATCTCTCTATATCCCAGTCTGTTGTCCCCACTTGCTTCAAGATGGCCACCATTGTTCCTGTACCCAAGAAAGAAAAGATAACTGAACTAAATGACTATCACTCACTTCTGTCATCATGAAGTGCTTACCAGACACCCTGCCCTACCTGCCCTATCCAACCTGGACAAGAGGAATACCTATGTAAGAAGGCTGTTCATTGACTACAGCTCAGCATTTAACACCATAGTGCCATCCAAGCTCATCACTAAGCTCAGAGCCCTGGGTCTGAACCCCTCTCTGTGCAACTGGGTCATAGACTTCCTGATGGGTCGACCCCAGGAGGTGAAGGTAGGCAACAACAACTCCACCATGCTGATCCTCAACACGGAGGCCCCACAGAGATGCCTGCTCAGCCCCCTCCTGTACTCTCTGTTCATCCATGACTGCGTGGCCACACATGTCTCCAACTCAATCATCAAGTTTTCTGATGGCACGGCAGTGGTAGGTCTGATTACCAACAACGACGAGACAGGGAGGAGGTGAGAGCCCTCTCCATCAACATCAACAAAACAAAGGAGTTGTTCATGGACTACAGGAGGCAGCAGAGAGAGCACGCCCCCATCCACATCGACAGGGCCGCGGTGCAGAGGGTCATAAGCTTCAAGTTCCTCTGCGTGCACATCACTGAGGACCTGAAATGGTCCCCCCACACCGACAGCATGGTGAAGAAGACTCAACAACACTTCAACCTCAGGAGGCTGAAGAAATTTGTCTTGGCCCCTAAGACACTCACAAACTTCTACAGATGCACCATCAAGAACATAAGGTCGGGGTGTATTACCGCCTGGTAAGTCAACTGTACCGCCCACAACCGCAGGGCTCTCCAGAGGGTGTTACGGCCAGCCCAATGCATCATCAGGGGCACACTGCTTGCTCTCCAGGACATCTACAGCACCCGGTGTCACAGGAAGACCAAGGAGATCATCAAGGACATCAGCCAGCCGAGCCACGGCCTGTTCACCCTGCTACCATCTGGAAGGCGGAGACAGTACAGGTGCATCAAATCTGGAACCGATAGACTGATAAACAGATCCTATCTCAAAGCCATCAGACTGTTAAACAGTCACCACAAGCCGGGCTCCGCCTAGTACCCTGCCCTGAACCTTAGACAGGGTCACTAGCAGCTACCATCTGGCACCTTAGAGACTGCTGCCTTATGTACTGTACATGGAGTCATTCAACACGAGGCACTTTAATACAATTTACCTACAGTTTTACCCACTGTATATACTGTATTCTAGTCAAGGCTCATCCTATTTAACTACTGCCGTATACACCTTTTCTATTCACGTACTGTACTGTCTATACTGCCTACACACACTTAGAAAAAAAAATATTTAACCATTATTTAACCAGGTAGGCTAGTTGAGAACAAGTTCTCATTTACAACTGCGACCTGGCCAAGATAAGGCAAAGCAGTGCAACACAAACAACAACACAGAGTTACACATGGAATAAACAAACATACAGTGAATAATACAATAGAAATAAGTCTATACACAATGTGTGCAAATGAGGTAGGATAAGGGAGGTAAGGCAATAAATAGGCCATAGTGGCGAAATAATTACAAATATAGCAATTAAACACTGGAGTGATAGATGTGCAGAAGATGAGTGTGCAAGTAGAGATACTGGGGTGCAAAGGAGCAAAAGAAATAAAAGAAATAACAGTATGGGGATGAGGTAGATGGATGGGCTATTTACAGATGAGCTATGTACAGGTGCAGTGGTCTGTGAGCTGCTCTGACAGCTGGTGCTTAAAGCTAGTGAGGGAGATATGAGATATGATTTTTGCAGGTCATTCCAGTCATTGGCAGCAGAGAACTGGAAGGAAAGGCGTCCGAAGGAGGAATTGGTTTTGGGGGCCAGTGAAATATACCTGCTGGAGTGCGTGCTACGGGTGGGTGCTGCTATGGTGACCAGCGAGATATACCTGCTGGAGCGCGTGCTACGGGTGGGTGCTGCTATGGTGACCAGTGAGATATACCTGCTGGAGCGAGTGCTATGGGTGGGTGCTGCTATGGTGACCAGTGAGCTGAGAAAAGGCGGGGCATTACCTAGCAAAGACTTATAGATGACCTGGAGCCAGTGGGTTTGGAGACGAATATGAAGCGAGGGCCAGCCAACGAGAGCATACAGGTCGCAGTGGTGGGTAGTATATGGGGCTTTGGTGACAAAACAGATGGCACTGTGATAGACTGCATCCAATTTGCTGAGTAGAGTGTTGGAGGCTATTTTGTAAATGACATCGACGAAGTCAAGGATCGGTAAGATAGTCAGTTTTACGAGGGTATGTTTGGCAGCATGAGTGAAGGAGGCTTTGTTGTGAAATAGGAAGGCGATTCTAGATTTAATTTTGGTTTGGAGATGCTTAATGTGAGTCTGGAAGGAGAGTTTACAGTCTAACCAGACACCTAGGTATTTGTAGTTGTTCACATATTCTAAGTCAGAACCGTCCAGAGTAGTGATGCTGGATGGCCGGGCAGGTGCGGGCAGCTATCGGTTTAAGAGCATGCATTTAGTTTTACTTGCATTTAAGAGCAGTTGGAGGCCATGGAAGAAGAGGTGTATGGCATTGAAGCTCGTTTGGAGGTTAGTTAACACAGTGTCCAAAGAAGGGCCAGAAGTATACAGAATGGTGTCGTTTGCGTAGAGGTGGATCAGAGAATCACCAGCAGCAAGAGCGACATCATTGATGTATACAGAGAAAAGAGTCGGCCCGAGGATTGAACCCTGTGACACCCCCATAGACAATGCCAGAGGTCCGGACAACAGGCCATCCGATTTGACACACTGAACTCTGTCTGAGAAGTTGTTGGTGAACCAGGCGAGGCAGTCATTTGAGAAACCAAGGCTGTTGAGTCTGCCGATAAGAATGTGGTGATTGACAGAGTCGAAAGCCTTGGCCAGGTCGATGAATACAGCTGCCCAGTATTGTCTCTTATCGATGGCGGTTATGATGTCGTTTTGGACCTTGAGCGTGGCTGAGGTGCACCCATGACCAGCTTGGAAATCAGGTTGCATAGTGGAGAAGGTACGGTGGGATTCGAAATGTTCGGTGATCTGTTTGTTAACTTGGTTTTCGAAGACCTTAGAAAGGCAGGGTAGGATAGATACAGGTCAACAGGTCAACATACAGGTCAACACCATTGACAAATTGACAACTAGAATGCCAAAGGTCCGCAAGGCTGTAATTGCTGCAAATTCTGGATTCTTTGACAAAAGTGAAGTTTGAAGGACACAATTATTATTTCAATTAAAAATCATTATTTGCAACTAATTTCATTATTGTTATGTTTATGGTTATAATTAGCATTTTGCATGTTAGCAGTGATGCACAAAGCCAAATATACTTGGCATGTAACGATCGTCGTAATATTCTTCCTCCTCCTCGGACGAGGAGAGGCGAGACGGGTCGGACCAATAAGCAGAGTGATTCGTGTCCATGATATTTTAATGAATCGAACACTTAACATACAAAAAACAACAAAACGTGACAAAACCGAAAACAGTCCCGTGTGGCACGAAACACTGACACGAGATACAACCACCCACAAAACACACGTGAAACCCCGGCTGCCTTAGTATGATTCTCAATCAGGGACAACGATTCACAGCTGTCTCTGATTGAGAATCATACCAGGCCGAACACAAAATCCCAACATAGAAAAACACACATAGACAACCCACCCCAACTCACGCCCTGACCAACTAAATAAATAAAAGAAAAAGGAACAATAGGTCAGGAACGTGACATGGCATCAACAGTCTCTGAGGACAGTTCAAAGTATGACTTCAGTATGAGCAGACCAGTGTGGAAATGACATAAAAAAGAAAAGACAATGAGAGAGAGAGAGATAGAGAGCTCATTCACCGTCAAGCCACTAACACCTCAGCCAAATTACGTTGTTCCTCAAAAGAACAGACATGGAAACAACCAGACATTCACAGCCCAGTAAGCTGTACAACATCAGAAATTCATACAGATGCGCCCAAAACAGCACAGAAGAATACCAGAAAGCAACCTGGAACCAAAATATCCAAACACTCTTAGATAACTTTCTGGATACCACATTTACTCACAACAAAGAAGGCATCAATCTAGCAGTAAAAAACATAAACTATATATTCAGGCAAACAGAAAAAGAAGCACAATTTAAATTGATTAAAAACCAAACAAAAAAAACACAGACGACAACTGGTTTGATGCAGTTTGTAAAGTTATAAGGAAAAAACATAGAACACTATCCAACCAAAAGCACAGAGACCCAAATAATGGTGAATTACGCCTTCATTACTGTGAGACTTTAAACTCTATAAACGTACACTCAGAACCAAAAAAGCACGTATACAACATTAAGCCGCTGACAATAATTGAGGAGTCCATAAACACAAACAACTTCTGGCAAAATTGGAAAAAACTTTTACAAATCTAAACAAGAGGAATTAGCGATACAAAATGGTGACATATGGACAACCCATTTTAAAACACTCTACAACACCGTTCAAATTGACACAAACGCAGAACAACGCCTTATTCATGAGAAGTTGAATAGATTAGAAAAAGCTATAAAGGACAATCAAAATCCATTGGTCTCCCCAATTACTGACCAGAAGCTCTATAAGAAACTTCAGGCTCTCAAATCCAGATTTCAAAGACCTCTCTGATGAGGATAGGCTACCCGTCCTTTTGGGGGAGGACGCAGAGAGCTGTGGGTTGGCAGCGCACTACATTGCTGCCTGCCATAAGATGACGGACAGTGTCTGACAGACCAATCATCTTGCACATGTACTCTACTGTATGCTTATTGTTATTGTTCAAAGTATGGTTATTTTGACCCTTGGATGTTGTTATTGTTGTCTTGTTGACAATTTTGATTCTTATTATTTTAATATTGTAAATATCCAAAGTAAGCTTTGGAAATATGTACATTGTACAGAGAGAGAGAGAAAGAGACAGAGGGAGAGTGAGAGTGAGTGAGAGTGAGAGTGAGAGTGAGAGTGGGAGAGAGAGAGAGAGAGAGAGAGAGAGAGAGAGTGAGACAGAGGGAGAGAGAGAGAGCAAGAGGGAGAGACAGAGAGAGGAGGGAGAGAGAGAGAAAGAGAGGGAGAGAGAGAGAGAGAGAGAAGAGAGAGAGGGAGAGAGAGAGAAAGAGAGGGAGAGAGAGAGAGAAAGAGAGAGAGAGAGAGAGAGAGAGAGAGAGAGAGAGAGAGAGGGGGGGGGGAGGAAAGAGAGGGAAGAGAGGAGAAAGAGATAGAGAAAGAGAGGGAGAAGAGAAAAGAGAGAGAGAGAGAGAAAGAGAAGAGAGAAGAAGGAGAAGAGAGAGAAGAGAAAGGAGAGAGAGAGAGAGAGAGAGAGAGAGAGAGAGAGAGAGAGAGAGAGAGAGAGAAAGAGAAAAAGCATTGCTAGCTATTTTTCATGAACTTTGCTAGCTAATGACAACATTGCCATGTCTTAAGTAAATTTGACGATATGATCATGCTGGCAAAGCTGTTTCCTACTAAACATTTGACTACTTTAGCAATGTCATCATATTTCCAGGTGTTATATTGTCATTTAGACGAAAGCGGTCGTTTGCCTCCGTGCAGAATGACCCGGCATATCACGAATTTACCACCGCCAATAGAGAGCGGCTTGAGAACGTTCATAACAATGGCATGACGCGACCAAGTGCCAGAGGTGCAACCTATGAATACAGTAACATTTAATTTTCTTGAATGGACAATGAAGTATACATTATCTAATCTTAAACAAACAGCTGATCAGTTGTAGATATTTCAGGAGCTTCGACTGCTCATGTCTCATATCTTTATAGGAGACGTTCATACCTCATCACCGGGTTTGAAAACAGAAATCTAATAGTCTATTAGGGTCAATGTGATATGGCTGGTGTATTTCACACGGCATCTACATCCCCTGTGCACGCACGCACACACACACACACACACACACACGCACACACACACACGCGCACACACACGCGCACACACACACACGCACACACACACACACACACACACACACGCGCACACACACACACACACACACATATCCACGCGCACACCACACTCGCACATCATGTGCCAATTCCCACAGAAACCATATTGCTCAACAGGCTGGTTTTCATGCCGGAGAGAGGAGACACATCAGACCACAGAGTTGTCATGCCTCTACCATCTCATCTCTCTGTCTGGTCAGCAACCACTGAGGTGGGCCATGGGGAGGCCCACACACACACACACACACACACACACACGCGCGTGCGCACACACGCGCACACACACTTGAACACACAAACAAACACACACACAACCACAATCAAGGAAACACATACAGTATATACACCAGATGGGGCAGAGAATGGCTGCTGTGAGAATGTCTGGCAGGCTTTTGTTCCAGTTAAGAACAGCTCTTACTGAGAAGTATTCAGTCTGCCCCAGCTCACTTCCCTCCCCCCTCCTCGCCAAGCTTCACCTCCCCCCTCCCCTCCTCCCCCTCCCCCCTCTCTCCAAAGCTTCACCTCCCCCCTCCCTCACCCTCCTCACCCTCCTCCCCAAGCTTCACCTCCCCTCCCCCTCCTCACCCTCCTCCCCCTCCTCACCCTCCCCCCTCCTCACCAAGCTTCACCTCCCCCCTCCCCCTCCTTCCCCCTCCCCTCCTCCCCAAGCTTCACCTCCCACTCCTCCCCCCTCCTCCCCAAGCTTCACCTCCCCTTCCTTCCCTCCTCACCCTCCTCCCCCCCTCACCCTCCCCCCTCCTCCCAAGCTTCACCTCCCCTTCCTCCCCCTCCTCCCCCTCCTCCCCCTCCCCCCTCCTCACCCTCCCCCCTCCTCCCCAAGCTTCACCTCCCCCTCCCCCCTCCTCACCCTCCTCACCCTCTTCCCCAAGCTTCACCTCCCCCTCCTCCTCACCCTCCTCCCCCTCCTCACCCTCCCCCCTCCTCACCAAGCTTCACCTCCCCCCTCCCTCCTCCCCCTCCTCACCCTCCCCCCCTCCTCCCAAGCTTCACCTCCCCCGCCCCCCCCTACCCCTCCTTCCCCCCTCCCCTCCTCCCGCTCCTCACCCTCCCCCCTCTAACCAGCTTCACCTTCCCTTCCTTCCCCTCCTCACCCTCCTCCCCTCCTCACCCTCCTCACCCTCCCTCCTCCTCATCAAGCTTCACCTCCCCCCTCCCATTTCTTCACATTTTGTTACATTTTGTTACATTGTTACATTACAATGTGGGATTGAAATGGATATAATTGTTATTTCTTTGTCACTGATCTACAAAAAAAAGAAAATTTGATACATTTTTACTAATTAAAATAAAATATATTGGTTACATACAGTAAGTATTCACCCCGTTTGTTATGACTGGCCTAGATAAGTTCAGGAGTCAAAATTTGATAAAAAATTCCTTGGATGAATACACCATCTCTGTACCCCACACATACAATTATCTGTAAGGTTCCTCAGTCGAGGAGTGCTTTTCAACCACAAAGACCAGGGAGGTGTCCAATGCCTCACAAAAAAGGGCACCTATTGACAGATGGGTAAAAAATGAATTTAAAAAAGCAGACATTGAATATCCCTTTGGGCATGGTGAAATTATTTATTACACTTTGGATGGTGTATCAATTCACCCAGTCACTACAAAGACACAAGCATCCTTGCTAACTCAGTTGCCGGAGAGGAAGGAAACCGCTCAGGGATTTCACCATATGGCCATGGGGACTTTATTAAAACAGTTACAGAGTTTCATGTCTGTGATAGTAAAAAACTGAGGGTGGATCAACCACATTGTAGTTCCTCCACAATACAAACCTAACTGACAGAGTGAAAAGAAGGAAGCCTGTACAGAATACAAATATTCCAAAACATGCACCCTGTTTGCAACAAAGCACTAAAGTAATACTGAAAAAAATGTTTTGTCCTGAATAAAAAGTGTTATGTTTGAGGCAAATCCAATTCAACACATTACTGAGTACTACTCTTCATATTTTCAAGCATAGTGGTGGCTGAATCATGTTATGGGTATGCTTGTAATCGTTAAGGACTGGGGAGTTTTTCAGGACAAAAAAGAAACAGAATGGAGTTAATAAAGGAAAACTTGGTCAGTCTGCTTTCCACCAGACACTGGGAGATGAATTCACCTTTCAGCAGGACAATAACCTACAACACAAGGCCACATTCACACTGGAGTTGCTGACCAAGAAGACAGAGAATGTTTCTGAGTGGCTGAGTAATAGTTCTGACTTAAATCTACTTGAAAATCTATGACAAGACTTGAAAATGGTTGTCTAGCAATGATCAACAACCACTTTGACAGAGTTTGAAGAATTTTGAAAAGAATAAATGGGAAAATATTGCACAATCCAGGTGTGCACAGCTCCTAGAGACTTTCCCAGAAATACTCACAGCTGTGATCGCTGCCAAAGGTGCTTCCACAAAGTATTGACTCAGGAGTGTGAATACTTATGTAAATCAGATACTACGACACAGACGTCTGTGTTTGATTTTCAATACATTTGCAAATATGATCTAAAAACGTTTTCACTTTGCCTTTATGGGATTTTGTGTGTAGACGGGTGAGATCAAATGTTGAATTCAGGCTGTAACACAACAAAATGTGGAATAAGTCAAGGGGGTATGAATACTTTCTGAAGGCTCTGTATGCAACAGAACGCCTCCCATAATCTTTTTCCATTTCAGACACCCCTCAAGGCAAAGAATGATATATGGAGTTGTCATATTCTTCCTCCATAATTCCGGTATTAAAGGGTAAGTGTGTCTGTGAAGGCCAGGGCTCAGGGCTAAAGTACACAACATAGATAGGGGTCTGATCTGGTCGCTGCTTAAACTAACTCTGGTTATAAACATCCAGACGCCACTTAATTGTTGGTTGGTTTGAAGATCAACCCCCCCTTTCCTCTTCTCCCCTCTCTCCCTTCACTCTTTCTCCAAACAATTTAAGACATCATTGAATGTCACCAGAGGAGAGAGAAAGAGAGAGAGAGAGTGAGAGAAAGAGAGAGAGAGAGAGAGAGTGAGAGAAAGACAGAGAGAGAGACTTTAGCAGTCAGTGGTGTGAGAAGGGGCGTATGGCTGTCATTATCTTGTTTATTAAAAGAAAGTTTCTTTCCTATCCTCCCTCTCTCCTACAGTACCTCTCTCTTCTGCTCCTCCCCTCACAGTCGACCACAGATATTTCCGAGGGGATCTGTGCTCTGTGTCTACTTCATAGGCAGCTGGAAGGGTCACAGAAGTTTAAACCAAGGGGTGTCCATGGACTGGAGTCTGGAGTACACTCTTAGAAAAAAAGGTTCCAAAAGGGTTCTTCGACTGTCCCATTAGGAGAACCCTTTTGGGTTCCAGGTAGAACTCTTTTCGGTTCCATGTAGAACTCAAAATGGTTCTACCTTGAACCAAAAGGGTTCTACCTGGAACCTAAAAGGGTTCTTCAAAGGGTTCTCTTAAAGGGAATCCTTTTAGGTTCAAGACAGCACCTTTTTGTAGCATATCTTAAAGCGTAGCATCTCTTGAACTTGTTATGCTTTTTTTTCTTAAAATCTTTTGTAATTGTCTTGAGACTCCCAAAATAACCAATACCCAGACTGCTCCCAAGAGGGACTGAAAATGACATGGGTCAGGAGTTAATCCTCATCACATGCCCTGACCTGGAAAAACTCCAAGGCTTTAGATACAGTATCAGTTATGACCCAGTGAGTCCCACTGGAGACACTGCTGTCTAGAGAAGTAGGGGGCGCGGAGAACAATGCAGCCCAAACTCTGGTTCCAATCAAAAAACGGTCAACGACTTTGTAAGCTGTTTTGTCTAGAGCCATGACGTGACATCCTCGCGCTTCAGTTCAAATTTCTAGAATCTAAAAGGAAACTACAAAATATTACATCATTTATTAAGGTGGAATTTGGTATTTTATTGATCAGATATAACACTGAAGGATCAGACATCACACGGTGGATCAGACAAGTACATCAGATATCACACTGTGACTCTGATACAACAAAGTCTTTCAGAGTCCATTTAACATGCACAGCTACATAAACAAGTACACTAACACACACGCGCGCGCACACTCACGCAAACACACACACACACACACACTCACGCAAACACACACACACACACACACACACACACTCACGCAAACACACACACACACACCACACATACACACACACACTCACGACACCAACACACACACACACACACACACACACACACACACACACACACACACACACACACACACACACTCACACACACACACACAAATGTTGCGCCACTATCAGCTAATGAAATAAACATAAATAAACAACACCAGACAACATCATTTAAACCAATTTGAAATGTAAGAACCTACAGTACAGTTCACATTCAGCGGACCCTGTTATCAGAAGAGTGTACTAGAGGTTGTCTCCACACATGCACACCGACTGCACTCAGACCATACATTCTGCTTCGAGTCAGAGCGTTGACACCCCATTAGTTCCATAGAGAGGACTAGGGGATGTTACAGCGAGCCACACACATAGCCAAGGGCTCTGGGTCCAAAGGGTCCGTATTACAGAACAACAATCTGATGCCAGTAGTAGTCGTATGAAGTCAAAGATCTAGGATCATTTCCCTCTCACTAGAACCCAAACCGTAATGTTGGGGGGTGGGGGGGGGGGTGGGGGGGGGGGGGGTTACAATGCAAAACTGAATGTATAGCAGATCAGTGTTCTAGGGAAATCTTTGCCCTGTACTCTCTAGTCCTACAGAGCTGCACCGTGTCTGTGTTAGCGTGTCCTGCTCTGTGATCCAATGTAATGACCATCATTACACACCACATTACCATATCAACGCTATCAGAGCCAAGCCAGAGGACACACACACACACACACACACACACACACACACACACACACACACACACACACACACACACACACACACACACACACCCTCTCAGTTTTCAGACCATGGGGGAACCAGACCATGGTGGTGAACGGGATGCTTTGGTACGTCTGGATTACACAACTCCTGGGCCATGACTAACATTGTTCTAGTCCATGTCCGCATGCAAAATGGCACCCTATTACCTATGAAGTGCACTACTTTAGACTAGGAGCCATAGGGCTCTGGTCAAAAGTAGTGCACTACATAGGGAATAGGGTAGGAATTAGCACGCATGTGATAACTGCTAATGTAAGCAATGGAACAGATGCCCAGGGTAGAATGAACAACAAACAAGTCCAGTTAACCGTCTAGGCGACCAGTCAGAGAGGCTATCGCTAGGTCAAGGGCATAGGGTGGGATTGTGTTTAGTTACACTGTTATGTTTGTGATACTGAGGGTAAGTTGTGTTGTGTTGTGTTGGTTTGTGTTGTGTTGTGTTGTGTTGTGTTGTGTTGTGTTGTGTTGTGTTGTGTTGTGTTGTGTTGTGTTGGTTTGTGTTGTGTTGGTTTGTGTTGTGTTGTCTTGCTTTGTGTTGTGTTGTGTTGTGTTGTATTGTGTTGTGTTGTCTTGCTTTGTGTTGTATTGTGTTGTGTTGTGTTGCTTTGTGTTGTGTTGTGTTGTGTTGTGTTGTTGTTGTGTTGTTCTTTGTTGTGTTTGTGGTTGTGTTGTGTTGTGTTGTGTTTGCTACTTGTGTTGTGTTGTGTTGGTTTGTTGTTTGTTGTTGTATTTTGTGTATGCGTTGGTTCGTGGTTTGTGTTTGTGTTGTTGTTGTGTTGTGTGCTTTGCTTTGTGTTCTGTGTTGTGGTTGTGTTGTGATTGTGGTGTGCTTGCTATTGTGTTGTGTTGTGTTGTGTTTGTGTTGTGTGTGCTTTGTGTTTGTTTGTGTTGGTTTGTTGTGTTGGTTTGTGTTGTGTTTGTTTGTGTTGTGTTTGTGTTTGTGTCTGTGTTGTGTTGGTTTTGTGTTGGTTGTTGTCGTTGTGTGGTGTTGTCTTTTGTGTTCGTTTGTGTTGTGGGTGTTGTGTTGGTTTGTGTTGTTGCTTTGTGTTCGATTTGTTGTGTTGTTGTTGTGTGGTTTGTGTTGGTGTTGTGTTGCGTTTTTTTGTGTTGTGTTGTCGTTGCTCTGTGTTGTCTTTGCTTTGTTTTGTTTTGTTGTTTGGTGTTGTGTTGTGTTTGGTGTGGTTGGGTTTGGTGATGCATTGTGTTGTGTTGTGTTGTGTTGTGTTGTGTTGGTTTGTGATGCATTGTGTTGTGTTGTGTTGTGTTGCGTTGTGTTGTGTTGCGTTGTGTTGTGTTGTGTTGTGATGCGTTGTGTTGTGTTGTTTTGTGTTGGTTTGTGTTGTGTTGTGTTGTGATGCGTTGTGTTGTGTTGTGTTGTGATGCGTTGTGTTGTGTTGCGTTGTGATGCGTTGTGTTGTGTTGCGTTGTGTTGTGTTGTGTTGTGTTGTGTTGTGTTGCGTTGCGTTGTGATGCATTGTGATGCGTTGTGTTGTGTTGTGTTGCGTTGTGTTGTGTTGTGTTGCGTTGTGTTGTGTTGTGTTGCGTTGTGATGTGTTGTGTTGGTTTGTGTTGTGTTGGTTTGTGTTGCGTTGTGTTGTGTTGTGTTGCGTTGTGTTGTGTTGGTTTGTGTTGCGTTGTGTTGTGATGCATTGTGTTGTGTTGTGTTGTGTTGGTTTGTGTTGCGTTGTGTTGTGTTGTGATGCGTTGTGTTGTGTTGCGTTGTGATGCGTTGTGTTGTGTTGGTTTGTGTTGCGTTGTGTTGTGTTGCGTTGTGATGTGTTGTGTTGTGTTGCGTTGTGTTGTGTTGTGTTGGTTTGTGTTGCGTTGTGTTGTGTTGCGTTGTGTTGTGTTGGTTTGTGTTGCGTTGTGTTGTGATGCATTGCGTTGCGTTGTGTTGCGTTGTGTTGTGTTGTGATGCGTTGTGTTGTGTTGTGTTGTGATGCGTTGTGTTGTGTTGTGTTGTGTTGTGTTGCGTTGTGTTGCGTTGTGTTGTGTTGTGTTGTGTTGTGTTGCGTTGTGTTGTGTTGTGTTGTGTTGTGTTGCGTTGTGTTGTGTTGTGTTGTGTTGTGTTGCGTTGTGTTGTGTTGTGTTGTGTTGTGTTGTGTTGTGTTGTGTTGCGTTGTGTTGTGTTGTGTTGTGTTGCGTTGTGTTGTGTTGCGTTGTGATGTGTTGTGTTGTGTTGCGTTGTGATGCATTGCGTTGTGTTGCGTTGTGTTGTGTTGCGTTGTGTTGCGTTGTGTTGTGTTGTGTTGTGTTGTGTTGTGTTGCGTTGTGATGCATTGGGCCACCGTAGTAATACAATTTGATTGAAGTATTGTGTCATTGTGTTGTGTTTTGTCGTGTTGAGATGGTTTATTTGACTGCATTGTTATGTTGCTTTGCGTTGTGTTTAGTCGCTTTGTGTTTGTCTGCACTGTGATTTATTTTCAAGGCCTGTGTTTATAAAGCCTACAACCACATGGTTTAACTTGAAAAGCAATCCAGTATGGTAATAAACGGCAATCAACAAAACAAACAAATATGTGTTTATGTAAGTAAACAGAAAACTGTCGGAGAAAAAGCAAAGTTAAAAAATCAAAATAGATTACTTCCGTAACTTTTTGTGACTCAAGATTTTAACTGTTTGTTTGTGTCTGGAAAGCCAGTACATGTTAAGTATCGTACCCTGTGGTAAAATACTAGAATATTTACTACATTCTAGAAAACCAACTGAATACTAACACCAATAGAACTTCTCCAGTATCCTCTCTCTCTCTCTCTCTCTCTCTCTCTCTCTCTCTCTCTCTCTCTCTCTCTCTCTCTCTCTCTCTCTCTCTCTCTCTCTCTCTCTCTCTCTCTCTCTCTCTCTCTCTCTCTCTCTCTCTCTCTCTCTCTCTCTCTCTCTCTCTCTCTCAATTCAATTCAATTCAAGGGGCTTTATTGGCATGGGAAACATGTGTTAACATTGCCAAAGCAAGTGAGGTAGATATTATACAAAAGTGAAATAAACAATACAAATTAACAGTAAACATTACACATACAGAAGTTTCAAAACAATAAAGACATTACAAATGTTATATTATATATATACAGTGTTGTAACAATGTACAAATGGTTAAAGCACACAAGTTAAAATAAATAAGCATAAATATGGGTTGTATTTACAATGGTGTTTGTTCTTCACTGGTTGCCCTTTTCTTGTGGCAACAGGTCACAAATCTTGCTGCTGTGATGGCACACTGTGGAATTTCTCCCAGTAGATATGGGAGTTTATCAAAATTGGATTTGTTTTCAAATTCTTTGTGGATCTGTGTAATCTGTGGGAAATATGTCTCTCTAATATGGTCATACATTGGGCAGGAGGTCTCTCTGTCTCTCTCTCTTCTCTCTGTCTCTCTCTCTCTCTCTCTCTCTCTCTCTCTCTCTCTCTCTCTCTCTCTCTCTCTCTCTCTCTCTCTCTCTCTCTCTCTCTGTCTCTCTCTCTTCTCTCTGTCTCTCTCCTCTGTCTCTCTCTTCTCTCTCTCTCTCTCTTCTCTCTGTCTCTCTCTCTCTCTCAAATCAATTCAATTCAATTCAAGGGGCTTTATTGGCATGGGAAACATGTGTTAACATTGCCAAATCTTCTGTCTCTCTCTCTCTTCTCTCTCTCTCTCTTCTCTCTCTCTCTTCTCTCTCTCTTCTGTCTCTCTCTCTTCTCTCTGTCTCTCTATCTCTCTTCTCTGTCTCTCTCTCTTCTCTCTGTCTCTCTTTCTTCTCTCTGTCTCTCTCTCTCTCTCTATATATATATATATATATATATCTTCTCTCTGTCTCTCTCTCTTCTCCCTGTCTCTCTCTCTTCTCTCTCTCTCTCTCTCTCTCTCTCTCTCTCTCTCTCTCTCTCTCTCTCTCTCTCTCTCTCTCTCTCTCTCTCTCTCTCTCTCTCTCTCTCTCTCTCTCTCTCTCTCTCTCTCTCTCTCTCTCTCTCTCTCTCTCAATTCAATTCAATTCAAGGGGCTTTATTGGCATGGGAAACATGTGTTAACATTGCCAAAGCAAGTGAGGTAGATATTATACAAAAGTGAAATAAACAATACAAATTAACAGTAAACATTACACATACAGAAGTTTCAAAACAATAAAGACATTACAAATGTTATATTATATATATACAGTGTTGTAACAATGTACAAATGGTTAAAGCACACAAGTTAAAATAAATAAGCATAAATATGGGTTGTATTTACAATGGTGTTTGTTCTTCACTGGTTGCCCTTTTCTTGTGGCAACAGGTCACAAATCTTGCTGCTGTGATGGCACACTGTGGAATTTCTCCCAGTAGATATGGGAGTTTATCAAAATTGGATTTGTTTTCAAATTCTTTGTGGATCTGTGTAATCTGTGGGAAATATGTCTCTCTAATATGGTCATACATTGGGCAGGAGGTCTCTCTGTCTCTCTCTCTTCTCTCTGTCTCTCTCTCTCTCTCTCTCTCTCTCTCTCTCTCTCTCTCTCTCTCTCTCTCTCTCTCTCTCTCTCTCTCTCTGTCTCTCTCTCTTCTCTCTGTCTCTCTCCTCTGTCTCTCTCTTCTCTCTCTCTCTCTCTTCTCTCTGTCTCTCTCTCTCTCTCAAATCAATTCAATTCAATTCAAGGGGCTTTATTGGCATGGGAAACATGTGTTAACATTGCCAAATCTTCTGTCTCTCTCTCTCTTCTCTCTCTCTCTCTTCTCTCTCTCTCTTCTCTCTCTCTTCTGTCTCTCTCTCTTCTCTCTGTCTCTCTATCTCTCTTCTCTGTCTCTCTCTCTTCTCTCTGTCTCTCTTTCTTCTCTCTGTCTCTCTCTCTCTCTCTATATATATATATATATATCTTCTCTCTGTCTCTCTCTCTTCTCCCTGTCTCTCTCTCTTCTCTCTCTCTGTCTCTCTCTGTCTTCTCTGTCTCTCTCTCTATCTCTCTCTCTCTTCTCTCTGTCTCTCTCTTCTCTCTGTCTCTCTCTTCTCTCTCTCTATCTCTCTCTCTCTCTGTCTCTCTCTTCTCTCTGTCTCTCTCTCTCTTCTCTCTGTCTCTCTCTTCTCTCTGTCTCTCTCTCTTCTCTCTGTCTCTCTCTCTTCTCTCTGTCTCTCTCTCTTCTCTGTCTCTCTCTCTTCTCTGTCTCTGTTTCTCTTCTCTCTGTCTCTCTCTCTTCTCTCTGTCTCTCTCTCTTCTCTCTATCTCTCTCTTCTCTCTGTCTTCTCTCTCTGTCTCTCTCTTCTCTCTCTCTCTCTCTTCTCTCTGTCTCTCTCTTCTCTGTCTCTCTCTCTCTCTTCTCTCTGTCTCTCTCTCTTCTCTGTCTCTGTTTCTCTTCTCTCTGTCTCTCTCTCTTCTCTATATCCCTCTCTCTTCTCTCTCTCTCTCTCTCTCTCTCTCTCTCTCTCTCTCTCTCTCTCTCTCTCTCTCTCTCTCTCTCTCTCTCGACAGAGGGAATTAAACATGCGCCCCTAACCCTCACACACAACCCTCACACACAACCCTCACCCACAACTATCACACACAACTCTCACTCACTCCTGTAAAACGCTAGCTTTTTTATTTGGTTAGTCCTGGGATTCCCTCGCCACAGACGAATCCAATTTACAGCATTTTTTGTGTTCTTTGCCAAATCCGGCTCCCAGTTCCCAGCTCCCAGCCACCACCACATGCAGTCTCTGTCTCCGGCTGGGGCTCGGGCCCGGTCCAAACCCTGACAGGACATCAGACCCCATCTGCAGCTTCAGCTCTATGACCGTGGCCTTGACCCGAGCCACCGGGTGCGAAGCTCCAGAACGGTTGATTGAAACGACCCACACTTGAGAATATCAGCGCCTTGTATCCATTGAAATAATAAGCTGAACCGGAGAGCTGGTTCCCTTTGAGCTGTGGCCAAGGCATCTGAATCCACTCTGCCCAAATGAGGGCTTATTTTCAAAGCCTGCCTCTCATGTGCGCCGTCCCCGGCCACAGCCCCGACCCTGCACCCGTGCCTCTGTCGGTGTGTAAGTGTGCACATACCCGTGTGCGTGTGTGTTTTGAAAATGTGCTGATCACTACCATGGGCAAACTGTTTATTTGGTGAGTCAGAAGTTCCAAGGAAGTTGTGTGTTCACACTTTGGTCTGTCCTGGACCTGCCTTTCAGTTTCACGTCTTCCTTTCCTTCCCTGAAAAGAAACTGATACTTATATCTAGGACTTGGTATCAAAATTATTGCTCAAAAATTAAACACGCTTGACTGCTCTCATCCCTTGGAGTTGAATGTTATTAGATATATATATTTTTTTTTAACTAGGCAAGTCATTTAAGAGCAAATTCTTATTTTCAATGACGGTCTACACCAGCCAAACCCGGACGACGCTGGGCCAATTGTGCGCCGCCCTATGGGACTCCCAATCACGGCCTGTTGTGATACAGCCTGGATTTGAACCAGGGTGTCTGTAGTGACACCTCTAGCACTGAGACGCAGTGCCTTAGACCACTGCGCCACTCTGGAGTGAAAAGGACATTTATGATTGTCATTACGTACTTGCTGGACTTAACAACCTTTTCAAGATGATATTTCTGCCATCAGAGTGTCTAGGATGTGGTGGTCAAACCAGGACACAGTTATGGTCAGGAACCCTATGACAGCGGTTCCCAAACTAGGGGTCACGATCCCATGGGGGGGGGGGGGGTCGCCTGATATGAAAATGGGGTCGCGGGAAAATTTCCAAAAGCCTGGTGTGATATTTTATCAATAATTTAATATCATCATTATCATTTATCTCAAAAAGCTTGTAATGTAGTTAACTTTAAACAACTGAAAGCTAAAATATAACATTTTACCAACGACAGAGAGCCCTTAGATCATGGGAAAAGGCCGCACTTGACCGGTACACTTTAATCATTCCTACGATGAATGGCTAGACCGGCTACTCTGCTGCAAAACTGAATGTTTTCTTAGACCACCATCATCGGCTAGTTTGGTGGCTAGTAGAACATCAAGTGAAGCTAAGGTACACAAAACAGCACAAAAACAGAAAACGTGATCAAAAAATACAACAAAACCGACCTCGAATATGGCTTCATTAGCATAACTGAAAACAATGAGGAAAATCCAAAATGCCTCGTGTGGAAATGTCCTCTCACCTGAGAGCATGAAGCCCAACGAGCTTAAACGGCACCTTGACACCATGCACAAGGAACATGCCAAGAAACCCAAGGCTTTTTTCAAAAGAAAGCTAGATCAACTAAATAAGTAACAGGTACAATTCAAAAAGGCCATGACTTTGTCTGAGAGAGCCCAGAAGGCATCATTTGAGGTTCGTATAGCACAGGCAACGAAACCACATACTATTGCAGAGACTTTGATATGACCGGAAAAAGTACTAAACAGTCATACTTGAGTAAAAGTAAAGATACCTTAAAAGAAAATGACTCAAGTAAAAGTAAAAGTCACCCAGTAAAATACTACATGAGTAAAAGTCTAAAAGTATTTGGTTTTAAGTGTAATTGAGTATCGAAAGTAAATGTAAATCGCTAAAATATACTTAAGTATCAAAAGTAAAAGTCAAAGCATAAATAATTTCAAATTCCTTAAATTAACCAAACCAGACGGCATCATTTTCTTTCTTTAAGGATTTACGGATAGCCAGGGACACACTCCAACACTGAGACGTAATTTACAAACTAAGCATTTGTGTTTAGTGAGTCCTCCAGTACAGAGGCAGTAGATAACCAGGGATGTTCTCTTGATAGATACGTGAATTGAACCATTTTCCTGTCAAAATGTAACGAGTACTTCCTGTGTCAGGGGAAATATAAGGAGTAAAAAGTACATTATTTTCTTTAGGAATGTAGTAGTGTAAAAGTAAAAGTTGTCAAAAATATAAATAGTAAAGAAAAATACAGATACCCCTAAAAAAATACAACTTTAAATAATTTTTTATTAAGTACTTTACACCACTGCCATTGATATGGTGAAAACAATGTATGGCGAGGCAGAGGCACGGAAACTCACATCAATACCTTTGGCAGATAACACTGTGAAACGAAGAATTGATGCTGTAGCTAGCAGTCGATAGGAACCTCTGATTGAACGACTCAAAAACTCCCCTGCCATAACATGCTCTCCAAATGGATCTTATCTGTGAGGGCTGAGATGCCCATGCATTGACTTTTGTTCGCTACATGTCGGGGGGATGTTATTCAAGAGGACATATTGTTCTGTCTCACGATTCCCGAGCATGAAACGGCACAGAGGATGTTCAGTGTGCTCTGTGGCTATATTGGCCAAAAACATTCCACATGGGATCGAATGGTGGACTTTTCCACAGATGGGGCTCCATCTATCACAGGACGGCGGGCAGGCCTCTACACTCTAGTAATGAATGTGTCTGTCTCTGCCATATGGATGAATTGTTTGATACACCCACTGAGCTAGAATGGAAACACCGAGAGCAACTGGCGGCAAAAGAGCTGAGCACAGAACTCTGAAATATACTGAGATATACTGCAGTAGGTAACTTCGATGGTAAACCACATCAAACCACATCCACTGCGTGCACCCTTGTTCCTCATAACTGCGTGGAGAAATGGGATCAGAGCGTGACAGTATGTTATTTCACACCGAGGCTTGATGGTTATCGAGGGTGTTGGAAAGATGTTTCAAATTCAGAGAGGATCTGTTGTCGTTCACAATGGATGTAAAAATAAATAAAAAGACTGTTGACTTTCTGGGTTAAGAAAAGAAAATGTGTCTCCTTGCCTATGTAACAGACACATTTGGGAAACTAAACGAACTGAATGCAAGCATGCAGTGGAAATACAAAAAACATTCTACAGATAAGTGACCATATCAGTGGATTCAGAGGAAAGATTTCTTATTGGAGAGAGAGTCTTTCAAAAGTGAACCATACCAGCTTCTCTTGGCTGTGCAAGTTTCTAACAGACAACATCAGTGAGTGCCCAACATGAGTGATAACTGCTCACCTTCAAAGCTTGGAAGAGCACTTTGGGACTTACTTCCCAGAATTAGGAATGAAAAAGTATGACTGGGTGCGAAATCTGTTTGACTGTGATCCTGGCTCAGTTGACATGCCGGCAAGTGGAATCGAACAGTTGATCAGTGGTGGAAAAAGTAACCAACTGTCATACTTGAGTAAAAGTAAAGATACCTTAATAGAAAATGACTCAAGTAAAAGTGAAAGTCACCCAGTAAAATTCTACTTAAGTAAGAGTCTAAAAATATTTGGTTTAAAATATATAGTATCAAAAGTAAAAGATTAAACAATTTCAAATTCCTTAAATTAAGCAAACCAGATGGCACCATTTTCTTGTTTTTTTTAATTTACGGAAAGCCAGGGACACACTCCAACACTCAGACATCATTTACAAACAAACGTGTGTTTAGTGAGTCCACCAGATCAGAGGCTGTAGGGATGACCATGGATGTTCTGTTTAGTGAGTCTTCCAGATCAGAGGCAGTAGATGACCAGGGATGAGTAAAAAGTACAATATTTTCTTTAGGAATGTAGTGGGGTAAAAGTAGTCAACAATATAAATAGTAAAGTAAAGTACAGATACCCCAAAAAGCTACTTAAGTAGTACTTTAAAGTATTTTTACTTAAGTACTTTACACCACTGCAGCTGATCGAGATGTCATGTGATTGAATGCTGCAGACATTCACGGGTCACTACGGAGGAGAGTTGGTCTCAAAGTTGGTCCCTGCTGTCTTCCTCCGAGCATTAAAATTCATGGTACCCTTCGTCAGCTCATATTTGTGTGAAGCTGGATTCAGTGCACTCGTCTGCATTAAAACCAAATATCAATCCAGGTTGGATGTGACAGCAGAGATGAGGTGAGCACTGTCGACCACGCCCCCTGACTTTAAGAAGCTCCAACACCACATGCATCAAGCCACACCCATCTCATTGAGTGAGACAAGAGCCAATCAGAGACAAGAGACAATCAGAGACAGGAGGCAATCAGAGACAAGAGACAATCAGAAATTGTCAGACTAATTTGTCACACATTAAGCCACACATTAAAAGTATGTGATGGTGAGTTGAGAAGACAATGAGACATACTGTCAGAATGTTTTTCAAATGACTGCCATAGCGCCAAATAAAATAAAAAGTTAACATTGGCTCTTAATTACAGGTTTTTGTTTTTTTCACATGGTTAGGGTGGCGAGAATTTTCAGATTTCTAAATGTTTGGGAACCTCTGCCCTATGAGGTGAGGTTAAAGAATAGTACACATTCCATCCACTTCGTTCTTCAATCTTTCCACTAAGAAAATAATTTAGAACGTCTAATATGAGTTTGGATTTTTTTTTTAAAGGGCCAAGTTGAGACTTTTGAGACCATAATGCTCCTTTATCCATTAGGATCCTCACTGCTTCTCAATCCTGACTGGGACTGTGTAGACGCCATCACACTGCGTCAGGGTGAGTCCAGACACACTATACTACAGATCACAGTGGTTTTCTGTTTGAATACATTCATGTGAATGAATACATGTCTTTAACCTAGTTTGATCTGATCAGTTCACACACACACACAGAGAGAGAGAGAGAGAGAGAGAGAGAGAGAGAGAGAGAGAGAGAGAGAGAGAGAGAGAGAGAGAGAGAGAGAGAGAGAGAGAGAGAGAGAGAGAGAGAGAGAGAGAGAGAGAGAGAGAGAGAGAG
>NC_052335.1:33936250-33976250 GCF_016432855.1 Salvelinus namaycush
AACAGAAATAAGGCCAGGCTCATAAAAAGCAAAGCATGAGAAGACTTTTCCTTTGTTTTGGTTTGTTTGTTTTTCAATTAGGGTGTGCAGGGTGAATACGTGGTCTGTCGTACTGTAATTTGACATTTGCTCAGTACATTGTCTTCTCACTCTCTTTCTCTCTGTATCCGTCTCTTTCTTTTCTGCAGTGTATGCCTTTGTTCAACCTCTCTACAACACAGAAGCTACAGCCCAATGTATCCCTTTGTTCAACCTCTCTACAACACAGAAGCTACAGCCCAATGTATCCCTTTGTTCAACCTCTCTACAACACAGAAGCTACAGCCCAATGTATCCCTTTGTTCAACCTCTCTACAACACAGAAGCTACAGCCCAATGCATCCCTTTGTTCAACCTCTCTACAACACAGAAGCTACAGCCCAATGTATCCCTTTGTTCAACCTCTCTACAACACAGAAGCTACAGCCCACTTTATTGCTCTGCTGGCTGATTATGTGTATCCTATTATGGAAGGAAATCAACATCACCCATTGCAATCGTAAAGTTGATGAATGCACAAATCCTTTGGAGGTAGTTCTCATATTTAAAGCAGTCGTGCTTTAATCATTAAAATGTGTTAATACAGAGGGTTTTCTTCAGAGGTAGCTAGTTCTAATTTAAGAGCAGCGGTATCAAGAGTTTCACAAATGGCACCCTATTCCCTATATAGTGCACTTCTTTTGACCAGAACCCTGTGGCACACTATTCCCTATATAGTGTACTACTTTTGACCAGAGCCCTATGGCACACTATTCCCTACATAGTGCACTACTTTTGACCAGAGCCCTATATACAGTACCAGTCAAAAGTTTGGACACACCTACTCATTCAAGGGTTTTTCTTTCTTTTTTACTCTTTTCTACATTGTAGAATAATAGTGAAGACATCAACACTATGAAATAACACATACGGAATCATGTAGTAAACAAAAAAGTGTTCAACAAATCAAAATATATTTTATATCTGAGATACTTGTTTCCCTTTGCCTTGATGACAGCTTTGCACTCTTGGCATTCTCTCAACCAGCTTCATGAGGTAGTCACCTGAAATGCATTTAAATTAACAGGTATGCCTTGTTAAAAGTTAATTTGTGGAATTTCTTTCCTTAATGTGTTTGAGACAAACAGTTGTGTTGTGACAAGGTAGGGGTGGTATACAGAAGATAGCCCTATTTGGTAAAAGACCAAGTCCATATTATGGCAAGAACAGCTCAAATAAGCAAAGAGAAACAACAGTCCATCATTACTTTAAAACATGAAGGTCAGTAAATCAAACATTTTTGTGAACTATGAAAGTTTCTTCAAGTGCAGTGACAAAAACCATCAAGTGATGAAACTGGCTCTCATGAGGACCGCCACAGGAAAGGAAGACCCAGTTACCTCTGCTGCAGAGGATAAGTTCATTAGAGTTACCAGCCTCAGAAGTTGTAGCCCAAATAAATGCTTCACAGAGTTCAGGTAACATACACATCTCAACATCAACTGTTCAGAGGAGACTGTGTGAATCAGGCCTTCATGGTCGAATTGCTGCAAAGAAATCACTTCTAAAGGACACCAATAAGAAGAAGAGACTTGCTTGGGCCAAGAAACACGAGCAATGGACATTAGACTGGTGGAAATCTGTCCTTTGGTCTGATAAGTCCAAATTTGAGATTTTTGGTTCCAACCGTCGCGTCTTAGTGAGACGCAGAGTGGGTGAACGGACGATCTCTGCATGTGTGGTTCCCACCGTGAAGCATGGACGAGGTGTGATTGTGTGGGGGTGTTTTGCTGGTGACACTGTCAGTGATTTATATAGAATTCAAGGCACACTTAACCAGCATGGCTACAAAAGCATTCTGCAGCGATACGCCATCCCACCTGGTTTGCGCTTAGTGGGACTATCATTTGTTTTTCAACAGGACAATAACCCAACACACCTCCAGGCTGTGTAAGGGCTATTTGATGACCTGGCCTCCACAATCACCCGACCTTAACCCAATTAAGATGGTTTGGGATGAGTTGGACCGCAGAGTGAAGGAAAAGCAGCCAAGAAGGGCTCAGCATATGTGGAAAATCCTTCAATACTGTTTGAAAAGCATTCCTCATGAAGCTGGTTGAGAGAATGCCATGAGTGTCCAAAGCTGTCATCAAGGCAAAGGTGGCTACTTTGAAAAATCTCAAATCTCAAATATATTTTGATTTGTTTAACACTTTTTTTGGTCACTACATGATTCCATATGTGTTATATCATAGTTATGATGTCTTCACTACTATTCCACAATGTAGAAAAGAGTAAAAATAAAGAAAAACCCTTGAATGAATAGGTGTGTCCAAACTTTTGACTGATACTGCAGGGAATAGGGTATAATTTGTGACATACCCTAAATCATTAAAGTGTTAATAAACCGTGTTTTCCTTTGGAGGTAGATCTCATTTAAGAGCAGTAGGGTGTCTAATTGGTGAGTTGTTGAAAAGCACCATTACCTCCCCGGAGACTGTTCCACAGTCATACAGAGAATAATTCACTTTCAATTAAATCCTACAGTATTCCAAGGTTTATTTAAATTCCACGCATTATTTAAATCCAAATCATGGGGGTGGGGTTCTAAAATAACAGCTGCCTCTAATTGGGAATCATACAAATCACCAACATAGAAAATCAAACCTAGAACCCCACATAGAAAATATAAACTAGAACAACCCCCCAGTCACGCCCTGACCTACTCTACCATAGAAAATAAAAGCTTTCTATGGTCAGGACGTGACATATCTGTAACGGAAAAACAATGGACGTGAAAAATACTCTGTCGGATCTGACATGGGGATCGATGGAATAAATATCTTCAGCAAGAAAATAATAATATTCAAAATAAAGATGACATGAATCATTGTTTATATTTGTATATTTGAAATAATATTTGATTGAATAATATGAAATAATTACATTTGACATATTATGTATCTACTAGTATCTGAGGGACCTTCACTATTCCAATCCAACACCTAAACAGACCTATACTGCCGGCGTTAAACACGTGATTACCCTATGTTGGAAATATAGGTTGGGATAAGAGAAAGGACTGCTGGCTATTTCGTAACCGATATGAACATTGAATCCATTTATGTACACCGTATGGAATTCCTCATGTTATTTTTGATAAAATGTTCTCATCCTTTTCAGTAGGTATCTTTGGTGTAATTTACATAGAATACATGTCCATGACTGACCTCCCCTCATCTACAACTTTGACTTCATGTAACTCTTGCCATTCTCCTTTGACCTCTCTCATTTTTATCTCTTCTCTGTATTTTTTTTAACTGCACTGTTGGTTAGGGGCTCGTAAGTAAGCATTTCACTGTAAGGTGTAAGGCATGTGACTAATACAATTTGATTTGATTTGATCAACAAGCTGTTTTTGCCCACAGGACTGCCGCTGATTGGATGTTTTTTTGTTTGTCGCACCATTCTCGGTAAACCCAAGACACTGTCGTGTGTGAAAAGCCCAGGAGGCCGGCCGTTTCTGAGGTACTGGAACCGGCGCACCTGTCACCGATGATTATACCACGCTCAAAGTTGCTTAGGTCACTCGTTTTGCCCATTCTAACACTCAATAGAACAGTAACTTAATGCCTTAATGCCTGTCTGCCTGCTTTATATAGCAAGCCACGGCCACTCGACTCACTGTCTGTAGGAGCAAACCATTTTCACTGTCTGTAGGAGCAAACCATTTTCACTGTCTGTAGGAGCAAACCATTTTCACTGTCTGTAGGAGCGAACCATTTTCACTGTCTGTAGGAGCGAACCATTTTCACTGTCTGTAGGAGCGAACCATTTTCACTGTCTGTAGGAGCGAACCATTTTCACTGTCTGTAGGAGCAAACCATTTTCACTGTCTGTAGGAGCGAACCATTTTCACTGTCTGTAGGAGCAAACCATTTTCACTGTCTGTAGGAGCGAACCATTTTCACTGTCTGTAGGAGCAAACCATTTTCACTGTCTGTAGGAGCGAACCATTTTCACTGTCTGTAGGAGCAAACCATTTTCACTGTCTGTAGGAGCGAACCATTTTCACTGTCTGTAGGAGCAAACCATTTTCACTGTCTGTAGGAGCGAACCATTTTCACTGTCTGTAGGAGCGAACCATTTTCACTGTCTGTAGGAGCGAACCATTTTCACTGTCTGTAGGAGCGAAACATTTTCACTGTCTGTAGGAGCGAAACATTTTCGTGAACGGTGGCCAGTTAATGGTTCGCTGTAAGAGCAAACCATAACTGTCTCTCTGTATATATTTCCACACTATGATGTTGAAATAATACTGGCTCTCTGTATATATTTCCACACTATGATGTTGAAATAATACTGGCTCTCTGTATATATTTCCACACTATGATGTTGAATTAATACTGTCTCTGTATATATTTCCACACTATGATGTTGAAATAATACTGTCTCTCTGTATATATTTCCACACTATGATGTTGAATTAATACTGTCTCTGTATATATTTCCACACTATGATGTTGAAATAATACTGTCTCTCTGTATATATTTCCACAGTATGATGTTGAAATAATACTGTCTCTCTGTATATATTTCCACACTATGATGTTGAAATAATACTGTCTCTGTATATATTTCCACACTATGATGTTGAAATAATACTGTCTCTCTGTATATATTTCCACACTATGATGTTGAAATAATACTGTCTCTCTGTATATATTTCCACACTATGATGTTGAAATAATACTGTCTCTCTGTATATATTTCCACACTATGATGTTGAAATAATACTGTCTCTCTGTATATATTTCCACACTATGATGTTGAAATAATACTGTCTCTGTATATATTTCCACAGTATGATGTTGAAATAATACTGTCTCTCTGTATATATTTCCACAGTATGATGTTGAAATAATACTGTCTCTGTATATATTTCCACACTATGATGTTGAAATAATACTGTCTCTCTGTATATATTTCCACAGTATGATGTTGAAATAATACTGTCTCTGTATATATTTCCACACTATGATGTTGAATTAATACTGTCTCTGTATATATTTCCACACTATGATGTTGAAATAATACTGTCTCTGTATATATTTCCACACTATGATGTTGAAATAATACTGTCTCTGTATATATTTCCACACTATGATGTTGAAATAATACTGTCTCTGTATATATTTCCACACTATGATGTTGAATTAATACTGTCTCTGTATATATTTCCACACTATGATGTTGAAATAATACTGTCTCTGTATATATTTCCACACTATGATGTTGAAATAATACTGTCTCTCTGTATATATTTCCACACTATGATGTTGAAATAATACTGTCTCTGTATATATTTCCACACTATGATGTTGAAATAATACTGTCTCTGTATATATTTCCACACTATGATGTTGAAATAATACTGTCTCTGTATATATTTCCACACTATGATGTTGAAATAATACTGTCTCTCTGTATATATTTCCACAGTATGATGTTGAAATAATACTGTCTCTCTGTATATATTTCCACACTATGATGTTGAAATAATACTGTCTCTCTGTATATATTTCCACACTATGATGTTGAAATAATACTGTCTCTGTATATATTTCCACACTATGATGTTGAAATAATACTGTCTCTCTGTATATATTTCCACACTATGATGTTGAATTAATACTGTCTCTGTATATATTTCCACACTATGATGTTGAAATAATACTGTCTCTCTGTATATATTTCCACACTATGATGTTGAATTAATACTGTCTCTGTATATATTTCCACACTATGATGTTGAAATAATACTGGTGAACTGTATATATTTCCACACTATGATGTTGAAATAATACTGTCTCTCTGTATATATTTCCACACTATGATGTTGAATTAATACTGTCTCTGTATATATTTCCACACTATGATGTTGAATTAATACTGTCTCTGTATATATTTCCACACTATGATGTTGAATTAATACTGTCTCTGTATATATTTCCACAGTATGATGTTGAAATAATACTGTCTCTCTGTATATATTTCCACACTATGATGTTGAAATAATACTGGTGAACTGTATATATTTCCACACTATGATGTTGAAATAATACTGTCTCTCTGTATATATTTCCACACTATGATGTTGAATTAATACTGTCTCTGTATATATTTCCACAGTATGATGTTGAAATAATACTGTCTCTCTGTATATATTTCCACACTATGATGTTGAATTAATACTGTCTCTGTATATATTTCCACACTATGATGTTGAATTAATACTGTCTCTGTATATATTTCCACACTATGATGTTGAATTAATACTGTCTCTGTATATATTTCCACAGTATGATGTTGAAATAATACTGTCTCTCTGTATATATTTCCACACTATGATGTTGAAATAATACTGGTGAACTGTATATATTTCCACACTATGATGTTGAAATAATACTGTCTCTCTGTATATATTTCCACACTATGATGTTGAATTAATACTGTCTCTGTATATATTTCCACACTATGATGTTGAATTAATACTGTCTCTCTGTATATATTTCCACACTATGATGTTGAATTAATACTGTCTCTGTATATATTTCCACAGTATGATGTTGAAATAATACTGTCTCTGTATATATTTCCACACTATGATGTTGAATTAATACTGTCTCTGTATATATTTCCACAGTATGATGTTGAAATAATACTGGTGAACTGTATATATTTCCACACTATGATGTTGAAATAATACTGGTGAACTGTATATATTTCCACACTATGATGTTGAATTAATACTGTCTCTGTATATATTTCCACAGTATGATGTTGAAATAATACTGTCTCTCTGTATATATTTCCACACTATGATGTTGAAATAATACTGTCTCTCTGTATATATTTCCACAGTATGATGTTGAATTAATACTGTCTCTGTATATATTTCCACAGTATGATGTTGAATTAATACTGTCTCTGTATATATTTCCACACTATGATGTTGAAATAATACTGGTGAACTGTGAACATGATGATTTTGCCCTTCTAGTGTAAGAGCTGTTTTGAAAAGACTGAAATTTCGTCCTGTTTTGGCCTTCCGTGGTGACCTCACCATGCGGAAAATGTGTTAATAGAGTTCTAAACCTCTCTGCCAATAACAGCTAGTTGTCAGTTGTCCCCTCCCCCACTCAGACTACTCCCAGACAGTCCTAGTAAAATTCTTCCTTGAGAAACTGCTTTTTGCGGAAAAAAAAAAAAAAATCTATGTTTATTTTTGACTATTTTTATTGAAAACAGTCACAGTACAATCACAAACAATCAGACACAATAAATGCGTTTCCCCTGGAAGTCAGGGCCTGTGGGTCGGTATTCGGCCATCATTCCTACAAGTTTACATAGCTGGCTAGACTAACTACAATCTAAAAACTGTTAGCTGACATGGCTAATTCTGACTGTCAGTGACTGACAAAAGAGAATGATGCACCACCACATTTATAAATTGTACCTGGTGTATTCTACTATTCTAACATTCAAGAGTAAGTTGAGACCCCGACTGGGTTCATATATATATATATATATATACACTGTATATTTTTTGGGGGGGGTCTCAAAAAGTAACCATTTATGTTGCTTCTACCTGGAACTGGCCCTGAGTGTAAGTATCACAGTTGAACTGTCATTCTGTGTCTTTCTTTTTACCCCTTGTTTCGTCTTGTTTCATCGCTGCAACACCCGTACGGAGTCAAGAGAGGCTAAGGTTGAGAGCCGCGGATCCTCCGAAACCCAACCACTGCTTCTTGAAACAATGCCCGCCTAACCCGGAAGCCAGCCGCCCCAATGTGTAGGAGGAAACACTGTACACAGGGCAACTGTAAATGCATTACACCCGGCCCACCACAGGGGTCACTAGAGCGCAATGGGACAAGGACATCCCTGCTGGTCAAACCCTCCCTTAACGATGCTGGGCCAATTGTGCGCCACCCCATGGGTCTCCCGGTCGTGGCCGACTGCGACAGAGCCTGGAGTCGAACCAGGCTCTCTAGTGGCACAGCCTTAGACCACTGCGCCACTAGGGAGGCCCATTCTGTCTCTTTCTCTGTCAATCTTTCTCCGTTGCTTCCTATCACTCCCCATCTCACTGTTTCTCTCTATATATAGTACAACTTCCATTCCTCTCTCTCTCTCTCTCTCTCTCTCTCTCTCTCTCTCTCTCTCTCTCTCTCTCTCTCTCTCTCGCTCTCTCGCTCTCTCGCTCTCTCACTCTCTCTCAAATAAATTCAAAGGGATTTATTGGCATGGGAAACATATGTTTACATAGCCAAAGCAAGTGAAATAAACAATACAAAATTAACAGTAAACATTACAATCACAAAAGTTCCAAAAGTATAAAGACATTTCAAATGTCATATTTTGTCTATATACAGTGTTGTAACGATGTGCAAGTAGTACATTTTTTTTTTTAAATAAGCATAAATATGGGTTGTATTTACTCTCTCTCTCTCTCCTTTTCTTTCTCTCTCTCTCTACACCTTTCTCTCTCCTTTTCTTTCTCTCTCTCTCTCTCTACACCTTTCTCTCTCTCTCTCTCTACACCTTTCTCTCTCTCTCTCTCTCTCTCTCTCCTTTTCTTTCTCTCTCTCTCTCTCTACACCTTTCTCTCTCTCTCTCTCTACACCTTTCTCTCTCTCTCTCTCTCTACACCGTTCTCTCTCCTTTTCTTTCTCTCTCTCTCTCTCTACACCTTTCTCTCTCTCTCTCTCTCTCCTTTTCTTTCTCTCTCTCTCTCTCTACACCTTTCTCTCTCTCTACACCTTTCTCTCTCCTTTTCTTTCTCTCTCTCTCTCTACACCTTTCTCTCTCTCTCTCTCTACACCTTTCTCTCTCTCTACACCTTTCTCTCTCTCTACACCTTTCTCTCTCTCTCTCTCTCTCTACACCTTTCTCTCTCCTTTTCTTTCTCTCTCTCTCTCTCTACACCTTTCTCTCTCTCTACACCTTTCTCTCTCTCTCTCTCTCTCTCTACACCTTTCTCTCTCCTTTTCTTTCTCTCTCTCTCTCTCTACACCTTTCTCTCTCTCTCACACCCTGATCTGTTTCACCTGTCCTTGTGATTGTCTCCACCCCCTCCAGGTGTCTCTGATTTTCCCCAGTGTATTTATCCCTGTGTTTCCTGTCTCTCTGTGCCAGTTCGTCTTGTATGTTTCCAAGTCAAACCAGCGTTTTCCCATTTCTCCTGCTTTTTGCATTTCTCCTTTTTATAGTCCACCCGGTTTTGACCCTTGCCTGTTTCTGGACTTTGTACCCGCCTGCCTCATCATTCTGCCTGCCTTGACCACGAGCCTGTCTGCCACTTTGTACCTCCTGGACTCTGATCTGGTTTTGACCTTTTGCCTGTCCACGACCATTCTTTTGCCTACTCCTTTTAGATAAATAAACATTGTAAGACTCCAACCATCTGCCTCCTGTGTCTGCATCTGGGTCTCGCCTTGTGTCATGATACTCTCCCTCTCTCTCTGTAGCAGGTGTCTCACCCACTCTGTGGCCTCTCAGCAGCTGCACAGTGAGATAAGGGCCATACGTACAGAAACGAGCTCACTTCCTTTGTGAGGTTAGGGCCTCAGTAACAACGACAGCAGTGTATGAGCGTGTGTGACCGCAGCCGCTCACCTTCCTCGTCTCCGCGCCAACGGAGCCTGTGGTCGCGGCCTCGCCGGCGCAGGTGTGTGTGTGTGAGACCTGAGAAACTGCGAGGTGCTCCAGTCTCATAGTTGCTTTGTTAAGGATCTAGAGGGGGTCATAAGGGGTGAGGTGTGTAACCGTGGGTTACAGTTGAGATTCTGTGGGATACAGTTGAGTTTATTCAAACGGACACTCAACCTGCCCTGCCTTCGCTTACTGATATCTGACAAATCCAATTCAATTAAGGGTTTAGGAAGTTTTGCCTCAGTTTCATAATCACATACAGTATGTTATGTACGTACTTCAGTCTCCATTATAGTGTTTTCAAGTGAAACGCTGTGGAAGGTCCTAAGGTAGAATTGAGTGCAGTTAAACTAAGGAATGAACTTGAAACTGAAGACTGGACAGCAATGCCCTCTCATGGCTGTAAAGGTACTGTATCAACCTGCTCTCTATCTGATGGGGGAAACTGAGAATAAAGCATAGAAAAAGCAGAGAGATGTGGTAACGTTCTGAGAACCATATGTTTCTTAGAACATGGTCAGCGCGTGGTTGTCCTATGGTTATTTTACATCAAAACCTTCTGGGAATAGTGCAGGATACTCAACTAGCACATACCGTTATAAGAAACTATTTGTTTCTTAGGTGGGAATGTCATTACTTCAGCATAACGTTTCCTACAGGGATCCTCATGGTTCTATTTAAAGTAATGTTCTCAAATTCTTTCAAGAATGTAAAACAACGTTCTTCTGTGGGAATTTCAGTCCTTCAGCATGACGTTTTCTGGCAGGTTTCCTCATTGTCCTATTGAAAGTCATGTTCTCAGAACATTAAGAAAACGTTCCATAAAAACCACAAGAAAACATGAACGTTCAAAGAATGCGTCAACAAAACTGTCTAACCTCTATCTTGTTAAGTGTGTTCAGGTGTGTTGGCCGCGCTCACTAATTGGCCTCACCTGATCTTAATGAGAGATTTGAAATAGTCTATTCAAACAGATCCTAAAACTAAAAATGTTGTAGTTCTCCGTGCCACAATAAAATAAAAAAATGTGTTTGTACGATTAAATGCCTTGTCACGTTCTGACCTTAGTTCCTTTTTTATGTCTTTATTTGAGTTGGTCAGGGCGTGAGTTGGGGTGGGCATTCTATGTTGTTTTTCTATGTTTTGTTCTGTTGTTCTATTTCTATGTGTTTGGCCTCGTATGGTTCTCAATCAGAGGCAGGTGTCAGTCGTTGTCTCTGATTGGGAGCCATATTTAGGTAGCCTGTTTTCTATAGTGTTTTGTGGGTGGTTGTTTCCTGTGTTAGTACCATACGGGACTGTTTTGTTTGTTTGTTTGTACTTTTGTTATTTTGTTCAGTGTTCTGTGGATTTATTAAATATCTCATTATGGACACTTACCACGCTGCACATTGGTCCGATCCTTGCTACTCCTCCTCAGACGAAGAGGAAATCCGTTACATGCCTAAGCAAATTAATTTCCATGTGGTCTACACTTGGAGTTAGAAACAGTTAACCCTAACTAAGCAGTGTTAAAATGTTCTCATTTTTATTTAATTATCTTTAAATCATCTATAATTTCCATTTTTAGAACGTTAATAAAAACTAAGGGAACCATAGTAAAAAGTTCTCAGAACCTAAAAAAGAAGGTTCTCAGAACAGCCTAAATTTTCACTTCCGTTCCCAGAACTTCTAAAAGAAAGTTCGGTCTTACCAGTCAGGAAACGTATAGCCTGGTTACCAGAACTTCTAAAAGAAAGTTCGGTCTTACCAGTCAGGAAACGTATAGCTTGGTTCCCAGAACTTCTAAAAGAAAGTTCGGTCTTACCAGTCAGGAAACGTATAGCTTGGTTCCCAGAACTTCTAAAACAAAGTTCGGTCTTACCAGTCAGGAAACGTATAGCTTGGTTCCCAGAACTTCTAAAAGAATGTCCGGTCTTACCAGTCAGGAAACGTATAGCTTGGTTCCCAGAACTAAAGGGAAAGTAAAAATGTACATTCCCACAACATCCAAGGAACCAAATGTGTGGGCTGGGAGGGTACTGTCTCTATGGTGAACAAGGCAGAACATAGTGTGGGCTGGGAGGGTACTGTCTCTATGGTGAACAAGGCAGAACATAGTGTGGGCTGGGAGGGTACTGTCTCTATGGTGAACAAGGCAGAACATAGTTTTATTTTTAACGCATACATTTTTTGTACTCAGATTGTTAGTAGAAAAGTCTCTGAATAACCGGGTTCTCGTTTTCCAGTACTAAGTTTTGTATTTGTGTATCGCCCCTGGTGAGTACAGTAGCATGTTCGTTCTTTACAGGCATTTTTTTTATGTGTGACCTTGTTTGAATTTAAAACATGTAAGATGTAAGAACAGTATGTCTGACACAGATTGCTCTATTACAGTGGTACACATTGTGCCTAGTTTTCAGATGCCAGCTACAATGGACACTATACAAGCTGTACCATGACAGTTTCCCCGCTCTGTCTCTCTGTGTCTCTCTCTCTCTCTCTGTGTCTCTCTCTCTCTCTCTCAATTCAATTCAATTCAATTCAATTCAATTCAATTTTCTTTATTGGCATGACGTAACAATGTACATATTGCCAAAGCTTATTTACAATATAAAAATGAGAATAAAAATGTCAACGGGACAACAGTAACAACAATAACCAAGTGTCAAAATAACCATACATTCAACAATAACAATAAGCATACAGTAGAGTACATGTGCAGGTTGATTGGTCTGTCAGACACTGTCCCTCAACTTATGGCAGGCAGCAATGTAGTGCGCTGCCAACCCACAGCTCTCTGCATCCTCCCCCAACAGGACTGGTAGCCTATCCTCATCAGAGAGGTCTTTGAAACCTTGAATAAGGGTTTCAAATTTGGGAAAATGACACTCTCTAATTGTTTTATATTTTTGACATTTTGTCAGGACATGCAGCTCCGTCTCAGGTTCTGCTGTTGTGCAGTGGTTGCACAGCCTTTCCTCTACAGGGAGCCAGGTTTTCCTGTGTCTACCCTTCTCAATGGCAAAGCTGTGCTCACTGAGCCTGTACTTTGTCAAGATTTTTCTAAGGTTTTGATCAGTAACCATGGTCAAATATTTAGCCACAGTGTACTGTCGATTCAGGGCCAGATAGCACTGCATTTTGCTTTGTGTTTGTGCTTGTGTTTCCCAATAAGCAATTGGAAAAGGAATCTTTAAATGGAAGAAAGACGGGCCAGGAAACACAGATAAATAAAAAAAATCACTTCCGGGTTAGATTTTCTCAGGTTTTCACCTGCAGAATCAGTTTTGTTATACTCACAGACAATATTTTGATAATTTTGGAAACTTTGGAGTGTTTTCTATCCTAATCTGTAAATTATATGCATATTCTACGATCTGGACCTGAGAAATAGTCCGTTTACCTTGGGAACGTTATTTTAAAAAATATATTAATAATCTGACCCCCAGCGTCAAGAGGTTAACCTCTCTGGGGTAGGTGGGACGCAATCGTCCCACCTGGCCAATAGCCAGGGAAAATGTAGAGCGCCATATTCAAATAAAATGATATAAAAATCAAACTTTCATTAAATCACACATGTAAGATACCAAATTAAAGCTACACTCGTTGTGAATCCAGCCAACATGGCAGATTTCAAAAAGGCTTTTCGGCGAAAGCATAAGATGCTATTATCTGATGATAGCACAACAGTAAACAAAGAGAGTAGCATATTTCAACACTGCAGGCACGACACAAAACGCAGAAATAAAAATATAATTCATGCCTTACCTTTGACGAACTTCTTTTGTTGGCACTCCAATATGTCCCATAAACATCACAAATTGTCCTTTTGTTCGATTCATTCCGTCGATATAGATCCAAAATGTCAATTTATTTGGCGCGTTTCATCCAGAAAAACACAGCTTCCAACTTACATGTAAACTTTACCAAAACATTTCAAACTACTTTTGTAATACAACGTTAGGTATTTTTAAACGTTAATAATCAATCAAATTGAAATCGGGATGATCTGTGTTCAATACAAAAAGAAAACAAACTGACGCAACTTTTTTGGTAATGTGCCTCTCTCAAACAATTTACTTCAAGTCACCCTCATTTAAGATGGCTGTACTTCTTCATTACACAAAGGAATAACCTCAACCAATTTCCAAAGACTGGTGACATCAGTGGAAGCGGTAGGAACTGCAAACAAGTCCCTTAGAAATCTGGTGTCCCAATGAAATCTCATTGAAAAGACAGTGACCTCAAAAAATAAATCATCTGAATGGTTTGTCCTCGGGGTTTTGCCTGCTACATAAATTCTGTTACACTCACAGACATGATTCAAACAGTTGTAGAAACTTCAGAGTGTTTTCTATCCAAATCTACTAATAATATGCATATCTTATATTCTGGGGATGAGTAGCAGGCAGTTGAATTTGGGCATGCTATTTATCCAAAAGTGAAAATGCTGCCCCCTACCCCGAAGAAGTTTAGAACTCTTACATTGATAATGCTACAGAAAACCTTCCCCAGGTTACTGTTCACACAAATGGCTCTGTAATTGTTAGGGTCAAATTTGTCTCTGTTCTTAAAGATTGGGGTTACGAGTCCTTGATTCCAGATGTCAGGGAATTAACTTACACTCAGGATCAAATTAAACAGTTTTAATATAGCCAATTGAAATTTTGCACTCGTGAGTTTGAGCATCTCATTTAGGATGCCATCAGGTCCGCATGCCTTTTTAAATTTGAGAGCCTGAAGTTTCTTATAGAGCTCCTGGTCAGTAATTGGGGAGTCCAGTGGATTTTGATTGTCCTTTATAGCTTTTTCTAATTCATTCAACTTCTCATGAATTTGGCGTTGTTCTGCGTTTGTGTCAATTTGAACGGTGTTGTAGAGTGTTTTAAAATGGGTTGTCCATATGTCACCATTTTGTATCGCTAATTCCTCTTGTTTCGATTTTTTACGTTTTTTCCAATTTTGCCAGAAGTTGTTTGTGTTTATGGACTCCTCAATTATTGTCAGCGGCTTAATGTTGTACTGTGCTTTTTTTGTTCTGAGTGTACGTTTATAGAGTTTTAAAGTCTCACAGTAATCTCTCTCTCTCTCTCTCTCTCTCTGTCTTTCTCTCTCTCTCTGTCTTTCTCTCTCTCTCTCTGTCGTTCTCTCTCTCTGTCGTTCTCTCTCTCTGTCGTTCTCTCTCTCTCTCTCTCTGTCGTTCTCTCTCTCTCTGTCGTTATCTCTCCCTCCCTCTCTCTCTCTGTCTTTCTCTCTGTATTTCTCTAAATCTCTCTGTCGTTCTCTCTCTCTGTCTCTCTCTCTGTCTCTCTCTCTGTCTTTCCCTCTCAATTCAATTCAATTTAAGATTTATTGGCATTGGAAACATATGTTACATTGCCAAAGCAAGTGAAATAGATAATAAACAATAACAATTTTACTGTAAACATTACACTTACAACATTACACTTAATGATGTGCAAATAGTTCTCTACTCTCTTTATCTCGCTCTCTCTCTCATATCAGCTCCTTGGAAAGGAGACACAAATCTTCAGGGGGGGGGGGTGAGATAGAGTAGAGAGGAATAGAAGAGGGGAAGGAGGGGAGGTGGGGGGGTGGAGGGGAGAAATCGCAGAGACTTTTGAAAAATCACTTCCCCTTTGGACGTAACTTCACAGGCCACAATCAAGCGGTGCCAAGATGTGGCAAATCAAGTCAGCATCTACTAATAATATTTATGGGGGTTGCATGTCCTCCCGTTGTCACAGGGCCCGTGATGAAGCTCTGCCTTTATCTCAGTTCTGTCACCGTGATAAACAATTCACACACAAATCTGAATAAAGATCCTCCCCACAGACCTCTCTCTGCTCTCTCCCTCATCATCTAGATGGGAGGAATGTAATCTAGTAGAACCCGGGCTCCCTCTCTCTATTTTTCTCTTTTGACCCCCCCCCCCCCCCCCCCCCCGCGTTTTTTTTCTTTTTTCTTTCAAAGATTGTAATGACTTGGAGATGGTGGGTGGGAGGGAGGGAGCTACGGTGGGTGGGAGGGACCTACGGTGGGTGGGAGGGAGGGACCTACGGTGGGTGGGAGGGACCTACAGTGGATGGGAGGGAGGGACCTACAGAGGGTGGAAGGGAGGGAGCTACGGTGGGTGGGAGGGACCTACGTGGGTGGGAGGGAGGGACCTACGGTGGGTGGGAGGGACCTACGGTGGATGGAGGGAGGGACTACAGAGGGTGGGAGGGAGGACCTACGTGGGGTGGGAGGGAGGGACCTACGGTGGGTGGAGGGACCTACGGTGGATGGGAGGGACCTACGATGGATGGGAGGGAGGGGCCTACAGAGGGTGGGAGGGAGGGACCTACGGTGGGTGGGAGGGAGGGACCTACGGTGGTGGGACCTACGGTGTGGGAGGGAGGGACCTACAGAGGGTGGGAGGGAGGGACCTACAGATGGTGGAGGGACCTAGGGAGGGTGGAGGGAGGGACCTACGGTGGGTGGGAGGGAGGGACTCCAGAGGGTGGAAGGGAGGGACCTACGGTGGTGGGAGGGACCTACGGTGGGTGGGAGGGAGGGACCTACGGAGGGTGGGAGGGACCTACGGTGGTGGGAAGGGAGGGACCTACGGTGGTGGGAGGGACCTACGGTGGGTGAGAGGGAGGGACCTACAGAGGGTGGGAGGGACCTATGGAGGGTGGGAGGGAGGGACCTATAGAAGGTGGGAGGGACCTACAGAGGTTGGGAGGGAGGACCTACAGGGGTGGGAGGGAGGCCTACAGAGGGTGGGAGGGAGGGACCTACGGGGGTGGGAGGGATCCAGAGGGTGGGAGGGACCTACGGTGGGTGGGAGGGAGGACCTACAGAGGGTGGGAGGGAGGGACCTACGGAGGGTGGGAGGGACCTACGGAGGTGGGAGGGAGGGACCTACGGAGGGTGGGAGGGACCTACGGAGGGTGGGAGGGAGGGACCTACAGGGGGTGGGAGGACCTACGGAGGGTGGGAGGGACCTATAGAGGGTGAGGGAGGGACCTATAGAAGGTGGGAGGACCTACGAAGGTTGGGAGGGAGGGACCTACGGAGGGTGGGAGGGACCTATAGAGTGTGGGAGGTACCTATAGAGTGTGGGAGTTACCTACGGAGGCTGGGAGGAAGGCACCTACAACGTGAATGTCAAACCCCAGGCCTGTGAAACCTGCACACACACACACAAACACACTCTCTCTCCCTCTCTCTCTCTCTCTCCACCACATAAAGTACACACACTCTCTCTCTCTCTCTCTCTCTCTCTCTACCACATAAAGTACACACACTCTCTCTCTCTCTCTCTACCACATAAAGCACACACACACAAACGTCTGCCTGCCACATGCCTCTCCTTGGCCAGAGGTTCTGGAGTTTGACCTGGTCACATACAATAGGGGTCGAACCATCCAATGAAATGTATTTATACATCCCTTTACATCAGCAAGAGGAAGAGAGGAACCAGTCCTCTTCTGGTTGTACTGGGTAGACCAGAGGAACCAGGCTCTGAGGGGTGGCCAGTCCTCTTCTGGTTGTACTGGGTAGACTAGAGGAACCAGGCTCTGAGGGGCGGCCAGTCCTCTACTGATTGTACTGGGTAGACCAGAGGAACCAGGCTCTGAGGGGTGGCCAGTCCTCTTCTGGTTGTACTGGGTAGACCAGAGGAACCAGGCTCTGAGGGGTGGCCAGTCCTCTTCTGGTTGTACTGGGTAGACCAGAGGAACCAGGCTCTGAGGGGCGGCCAGTCCTCTTCTGGCTGTACTGGGTAGACCAGAGGAACCAGGCTCTGAGGGGCGGCCAGTCCTCTTCTGGTTGTACTGGGTAGACCAGAGGAACCAGGCTCTGAGGGGCGGCCAGTCCTCTTCTGGTTGTACTGGGTAGACCAGAGGAACCAGGCTCTGAGGGATGGCCAGTCCTCTTCTGGTTGTACTGGGTAGACCAGAGGAACCAGGCTCTGAGGGGCGGCCAGTCCTCTTCTGGCTGTACTGGGTAGACCAGAGGAACCAGGCTCTGAGGGGCGGCCAGTCCTCTTCTGGCTGTACTGGGTAGACCAGAGGAACCAGGCTCTGAGGGATGGCCAGTCCTCTTCTGGCTGTACTGGGTAGACCAGAGGAACCAGGCTCTGAGAGGTGGCCAGTCCTCTTCTGGCTGTACTGGGTAGACCAGAGGAACCAGGCTCTGAGGGGCGGCCAGTCCTCTTCTGGCTGTACTGGGTAGACCAGAGGAACCAGGCTCTGAGGGGTGGCCAGTCCTCTTCGTGTTGTACTGGGTAGACCAGGAACCAGGCTCTGAGGGGTGGCCATCCTCTTCTGTTGTACTGGGTAGACCAGAGGAACCAGGCTCTGAGGGGTGGCCAGTCCTCTTATGGTTGTACTGGGTAGACCAGAGGAACCAGGCTCTGAAGGGTGGCCAGTCCTCTTCTGGTTGTACTGGGTAGACCAGAGGAACCAGGCTCTGAGGGGTGGCCAGTCCTCTTCTGGTTGTACTGGGTAACCAGAGGAACCAGGCTGAGGGTGGCCAGTCCTCTTCTGGTTGTACTGGGTAGACCAGAGGAACCAGGCTCTGAGGGGTGGCCAGTCCTCTTCTGGTTGTACTGGGTAGACCAGAGGAACCAGGCTCTGAGGGGTGGCCAGTCCTCTTCTGGTTGTACTGGGTAGACCAGAGGAACCAGGCTCTGAGGGGTGGCCAGTCCTCTTCTGGTTGTACTGGGTAGACCAGAGGAACCAGGCTCTGAGAGGTGGCCAGTCCTCTTCTGGTTGTACTGGGTAGACCAGAGGAACCAGGCTCTGAGAGGTGGCCAGTCCTCTTCTGGTTGTACTGGGTAGACCAGAGGAACCAGGCTCTGAGGGGTGGCCAGTCCCTTCTGGTTGTACTGGGTAGACCAGAGGAACCAGGCTCTGAGGGATGGCCAGTCCTCTTCTGGTTGTACTGGGTAAGACCAGAGGAACCAGGCTCTGGAGGTGGCCAGTCCTCTACTGGCTGTACTGGGTAGACCAGAGGAACCAGGCTCTGAGGGTGGCCAGTCCTCTTCTGGCTGTACTGGGTAGACCAGAGGAACCAGGCTCTGAGGGGTGGCCAGTCCTCTTCTGGTTGTACTGGGTAGACCAGAGGAACCAGGCTCTGAGAGGTGGCCAGTCCTCTTCTGGTTGTACTGGGTAGACCAGAGGAACCAGGCTCTGAGGGTGCCCAGTCCTCTTCGGGCTGTACTGGGTAGACCAGAGGAACCAGGCTCTGAGAGGTGCCAGTCCTCTTCTGGTTGTACTGGGTAGACCAGAGGAACCAGGCTCTGAGGGGTGGCCAGTCCTCTTCTGGCTGTACTGGGTAGACCAGAGGAACCAGGCTCTGAGGGGTGGCCAGTCCTCTTCTGGCTGTACTGGGTAGACCAGAGGAACCAGGCTCTGAGGGATGGCCAGTCCTCTTCTGGCTGTACTGGGTAGACCAGAGGAACCAGGCTCTGGGGTGGCCAGTCCTCTCTGGCTGTACTGGGTAGACCAGAGGAACCAGGCTCTGAGGGATGGCCAGTCCTCTTCTGGCGGTACTGGGTAGACCAGAGGAACAGCGGCTCTGAGGGATGGCAGTCCTCTTCTGGCTGTACTGGGTAGACCAGAGGAACCAGGCTCTGAGGGGTGGCCAGTCCTCTTCGGGCTGTACTGGGTAGACCAGAGGAACCAGGCTCTGAGGGGTGCCAGTCCCTCTTCTGGCTGTACTGGGTAGACCAGAGGAACCAGCTCTGAGGGGTGGCCAGTCTCTTCTGGTTGTACTGGTAGACCAGAGGAACCAGGCTCTGAGGGATGGCCAGTCCTCTTCTGGCTGTACTGGGTAGACCAGAGGAACCAGGCTCTGAGGGGCGGCCAGTCCTCTACTGGTTGTACTGGGTAGACCAGAGGAACCAGGCTCTGAGGGGTGGCCAGTCCTCTTCTGGCTGTGCCGGGTCGACCAGAGGAACCAGGCTCTGAGGGGTGGCCAGTTCTCTTCTGGCTGTACCGGGTAGACCAGAGGAACCAGGCTCCGATGGGTAGGCAGTCCTCTTCTGGCTGTATTGGGTAGATGTTATAGGAGTACATGGCCATACTTTTTACATGTTTCACTGGTACTCCAGCTGGTAAGCTGAAGCTGATAGTTTCCAGCACATTGAAACATGTAAGAGAGAGAGAGAGAGAGGAAGAAAGAGAGAGAGAGAGCGAGAGAGAGCGAGAGAGAAAGAGAGAGCGAAAGAGAGAGAGAGAGAGAGAGAGAGAGAGGAGAGAAGAGAGAGAGAGAGAGAGAGAGGAGAGAGAGAGGAGAAGAGAGAGAAGAGAAGAGAGAGAAAAAGAAAAGAGAGAGAGAAGAGGAGAAGAGAGAAGGGAAGAGAGGAGAGAGGAGAGAGAAGCGAGAGAGAGAGAGAGAGAGAGAGAGAGAGAGAGAGAGAGAAAGAAAGAGAGAAAGAGGAGAGAGAGAGAGAGGAGAGAGAGACAGAGTGAGAGAAAGGAGAGAGAGAGACAGAGAGAGAGAGAGAGAGAGAAAACAATACAGTAAGTCCCAACCAATAGATGTAACAGAGGAGGGTTAAGGGCAGTCAGTCAGCACCACCACTGTTTGACAGAGCCTCGCTCCCATCATCTACCCCCACCCAGAACAGACAGTACCCCCACCTACTCTGCACACCCCCATCTACATGCATCTAATTGTGGGGTGACAGGGAGGGGTTGAGTTGTGCCCCAGACAGCCCCAACCTGAGATCCATGGAGAGGCCTGGTTGCTCTGACAGCACACTCACGCTCACACACACACGCTCACACACACTCACACGCAATGCCCCACCTCACATCATCTCATCCACATATCAACAGCGAATGGCATGGCGTATACAACTAGGACGGCATACATCCTGTAAATGTACTAAATGTCTTTGTGGCTTTTCGCTGGAAACAGAAAAACGATACAAACAACTTATTCTCTAATGGTGGGACACAACAGAGGGTAGAATCCTAAATACAGAGGTCTTTTAATAACACTGAGAAAATCGTCTCCTTACTGGCCCAGCCTTCAGCCTCAACACACGCCAGGCCGACGTGCCGGGACAATTTCCCCTCCACATGCAAAACAGGGAGGCCAATATGCACAGGGAGGTCGATGTGCACAATGCGGGTGCTTCCTATCCATTCCCTTGTGCATATTAAAGACACTTGTCATCAAGACATCACGGAGAAACAAGAGCTGTGAGAACGAGAGGCACAGGCTAGGTTGACAATGGCACCATATTCACTACTATTGAACAGAGGGCCCACAGGGAAGATGGTTCATAGGGAAGTGGGTCTATAGGGAATAGGGTATATAGGGAATAGGGTCTATAGGGAATAGGGTATATAGGGAATAGTGTCTATAGGGAATAGGTTATATAGGGAATAGGGTTCATAGGGAAGAGGGTCTATAGGGAATAGGGTCTATAGGGAAGAGGGTCTATAGGGAATAGGGTATATAGGGAATAGGGTCTATAGGGAATAGTGTCTATAGGGAATAGGTTATATAGGGAATAGGGTTCATAGGGAAGAGGGTCTATAGGGAATAGGGTCTATAGGGAATAGGTTATATAGGGAATAGTGTCTATAGGGAATAGGTTATATAGGGAATAGGGTTCATAGGGAAGAGGGTCTATAGGGAATAGGGTGTATAGGGAATAGGGTGTATAGGGAATAGGGTGTATAGGGAATAGGGTGTATAGGGAATAGGGTGTATAGGGAATAGGGTGTATAGGGAATAGGGTGTATAGGGAATAGGGTGTATAGGGAATAGGGTCTATAGGGAAGAGGGTCTATAGGGAATAGGGTTCATAGGGAAGAGGGTCTATAGGGAATAGGGTTCATAGGGAAGTGGGTCTATAGGGAATAGGTTCTATAGGGAATAGGGTTCATAGGGAAGAGGGTCTATAGGGAATAGGGTCTATAGGGAATAGGGTCTATAGGGAATAGGTTCTATAGGGAATAGGGTCTATAGGGAATAGTGTCTATAGGGAATAGGTTCTATAGGGAATAGGGTTCATAGGGAAGAGGGTCTTAGGGAATAGGTTCTATAGGGAATAGGGTCTATAGGAATAGGTCCTATAGGGAATATGTCTATAGGGAATAGGTTCTATAGGGAATAGGGTTCATAGGGAAGAGGGTCTATAGGGAATAGGGTCTATAGGGAATAGGGTCTATAGGGAATAGGGTCTATAGGGAATAGGTTCTATAGGGAATAGGGTTCATAGGGAAGAGGGTCTATAGGGAATAGGGTATATAGGGAATAGGGTCTATAGGGAATAGTGTCTATAGGGAATAGGTTATATAGGGAATAGGGTTCATAGGGAGAGGGTCATAGGGAATAGGGTCTATAGGGAATAGTGTCTATAGGAAATAGGGTCTATAGGGAATAGGGTTCATAGGGAAGAGGGTCTATAGGGAATAGGGTATATAGGGAATAGGGTCTATAGGGAAGAGGGTCTATAGGGAATAGGTTCTATAGGGAATAGGGTTCATAGGGAATAGGGTCTATAGGGAATAGGTTATATAGGGAATAGGGTCTATAGGGAATAGTGTCTATAGGGAATAGGTTATATAGGGAATAGGGTTCATAGGGAAGAGGGTCTATAGGGAATAGGGTCTATAGGGAATAGGGTCTATAGGGAATAGGGTCTATAGGGAATAGGGTCTATAGGGAATAGGGTCTATAGGGAATAGGGTTCATAGGGAGAGGGTCTATAGGGAAGAGGTATATAGGGAATAGTGTCTATAGGGAATAGGTTTATATAGGGAATAGGGTTCATAGGGAGAGGGTCTATAGGAATAGGGTCTATAGGGAATAGGGTCTAGGGGAATAGGGTCTATAGGAATAGGGTCTATAGGGAAGAGGGTCTATAGGGAATAGGGTATATAGGGAATAGGGTCTATAGGGAATAGGGTCTATAGGGAATAGGGTCTATAGGGAATAGGTTCTATAGGGAATAGGGTTCATAGGGAAGAGGGTCTATAGGGAATAGGGTCTATAGGGAATAGGGTCTATAGGGAATAGGTTCTATAGGGTAGGGTCTATAGGAATAGTGTCTATAGGGATAGGTTCTATAGGGAATAGGGTTCATAGGGAAGAGGGTCTATAGAATGGTCTATGGAATGGGTCATGGGAATAGGTTCTATAGGGAAATAGGTTTTGTCTATAGGGAATAGGTTCTATAGGGAATAGGGTTCATAGGGAAGAGGGTCTATAGGGAATAGGGTCTATAGGGAATAGGGTCTATAGGGAATAGGGTCTATAGGGAATAGGGTCTATAGGGAATAGGTTCTATAGGGAATAGGGTTCATAGGGAAGAGGGTCTATAGGGAATAGGGTCTATAGGGAATAGGGTCTATAGGGAATAGGGTCTATAGGGAATAGGGTTCATAGGGAAGAGGGTCTATAGGGAATAGGGTCTATAGGGAATAGGGTCTATAGGGAATAGGGTCTATAGGGAATAGGGTTCATAGGGAAGAGGGTCTATAGGGAATAGGGTATATAGGGAATAGTGTCTATAGGGAATAGGTTATATAGGGAATAGGGTTCATAGGGAAGGGTCTTAGGGAATAGGGTCTATAGGGAATAGGGTCTATAGGGAATAGGGTCTATAGGGAATAGGGTCTATAGGAATAGGTTCTATAGGGATAGGGTTCATAGGGAAGAGGGTTCTATAGGGAATAGGTCTATAGGGAATAGGGTCTATAGGGAAAGGTTCTATAGGAATAGGGTTCTATAGGGAATATGTTCTATAGGGAATAGGTTCTATAGGGAATAGGGTTCATAGGGAAGAGGGTCTATAGGGAATAGGGTCTATAGGGAATAGGGTCTATAGGAAATAGGTCTATAGGAATAGTGTCTATAGGGAATAGGGTTCATAGGGAAGAGGGTCTATAGGGAATAGGGTCTATAGGGAATAGGGTCTATAGGAATAGGGTCTATAGGAATAGGGTCTATAGGGAATAGGTTCTATAGGAATAGGGTTCATAGGGAAGAGGGTCTATAGGGAATAGGGTCTATAGGGAATAGGGTCTATAGGGAATAGGTTCTATAGGGAATAGGGTCTATAGGGAATAGTGTCTATAGGGAATAGGTTCTATAGGGAATAGGGTTCATAGGGAAGAGGGTCTATAGGGAATAGGGTCTACAGGGAATAGGGTCTATAGGGAATAGGTTCTATATGGAATAGGGTTCATAGGGAAGAGGGTCTATAGGGAATAGGGTCTATAGGGAATAGGGTCTATAGGGAATAGGTTCTATAGGGAATAGGGTCTATAGGGAATAGTCTATAGGGAATAGGTTCTATAGGGAATAGGGTTCATAGGGAATAGGGTCTATAGGGAATAGGGTCTGTAGGGAATAGGGTCTATAGGGAATAGGTTCTATAGGGAATAGGGTCTATAGGGAATAGGTTCTATAGGGAATAGGGTCTATAGGGAATATGTTCTATAGGGAATAGGGTCTATAGGGAAGAGAGATCATAGGGAATAGGGTCTATAGTGAATAGGGTTCATATGGAATAGGATTCATAGGGAATAGGGTCTACAGGGAATAAGGTTCATATGAAATAGGGTCTATAGGGAATAGGGTCTTCGGGGAATAGGGTTAATAGGGAATAGGGCTCATAGGGAATAGGGTTCATAGGGAATAGGGTTGATAGGGAATAGGGTCTACAGAGAATAGAGGTTTATAGGGAATAGGGTCTATAGGGAATAGGGTTCATAGGGAACAGGGTTCATAGGGAATAGAGTTGATATGGAATAGGGTCTACAGAGAATAGGGTCTACAGGGAATAGGGTCTATAGGGAATATGGTTCATAGGGAATATGGTTCATAGGGAACACGGTTCACAGGGAATATGGTTCATAGGGAATAGGGTTCATAGGGTCTACATGGAATAGGGTCTATAGGGAATAGGGTTCATAGGGAATAGGGTTAATAGGGAATAGGGTTCATATGAAATAGGGTTCACAGGGAATAGGGTTCATAGGGAATAGGGTCTATAGTGAATAGGGTTCATATGGAATATGGTCTACAGGGAATAAGGTTCATATTAAAAAGGGTTCATATGGAATAGGGTTCAAAGGGAATAGGGTATATAGGGAATAGGGTTAAAAGGGAATAGTGTCCATAGGGAAAAGTGTTCATAAGGAATATGGTCTATAGGGAATAGGGTCTATAGGAAATAAGGTTCATGGGGAAGAGGGTCTATAGGGTTCATAGGGAATAGGGTTCATAGGGAATAGGGTTCATAGGGAATAGGGTTCATAGGGAATAGGGTTCATAGAGAACAGGGTTCATAGAGAATATGGATCATAGGGAATAGGGTCTATAGGGAATAGGGATCATAGAGAATATGGATCATAGGGAATAGGGCTCATAGGGAATAGGGTTCATAGGGAATAGGGTTGATAGGGAATAGGGTCTACAGAGAATAGAGGTTTATAGGGAATAGGGTCTATAGGGAATAGGGTTCATAGGGAACAGGGTTCATAGGGAATAGAGTTGATATGGAATAGGGTCTACAGAGAATAGGGTCTACAGGGAATAGGGTCTATAGGGAATATGGTTCATAGGGAATATGGTTCATAGGGAACACGGTTCACAAGGAATATGGTTCATAGGGAATAGGGTTCTAGGTCTACATGGAATAGGTCTATAGGGAATAGGGTTCATAGGGAATAGGGTTAATAGGGAATAGGGTTCATATGAAATAGGGTTCACAGGGAATAGGGTTCATATGAAATAGGGTCTATAGGGAATAGGGTTCATATGGAATATGGTCTACAGGGAATAAGGTTCATATGAAATAGGGTCTATAGGGAATATGGTTCATAGGGAATAGGGTTCATAGGGAATATGGTCTACAGGGAACAAGGTTCATATTAAAAAGGGTTCATATGGAATAGGGTTCAAAGGGAATAGGGTCTATAGGGAATAGGGTTCATAGGGAATAGGGTCTATAGGGAATAGGGTTCATAGGGAATAGGGTCTATAGGGAATAGGGTCTATAGGGAATAGGGTTCATGGGAAATAGGGTCCATAGGGAATTGGGTTCATAGTGAATAGGGATCATAGTGAATAGGGTTCACGGGGTATAGGGTCTATAGGGAAGAGAGTTCCTAGGGAAAAGGGTTAATAGAGAAATGGGTTCATAGGGAATAGGGTATATAGGGAATAGGGTTCATAGGGAATACGGTTCATGGGGAAGAGGGTCTATAGGGAATAGGGTCTATAGGGAATAGGGTTCATAGAGAATAGGGATCATAGAGAACAGGGTTCATAGGGAACAGGGATCATAGAGAATATGGATCATAGGGAATAGGGTTCATAGGGAATAGGGTTCATAGAGAATAGGGATCATAGAGAACAGGGTTCATAGGGAACAGGGATCATAGAGAATATGGATCATAGGGAATAGGGTTCATAGGGAATAGGGTTCATAGAGAATAGGGATCATAGAGAACAGGGTTCATAGGGAACAGGGATCATAGAGAATATGGATCATAGGGAATAGGGTTCATAGGGAATAGGGTTCATAGGGAATAGGGTTGATAGGGAACAGGGTTCATAGGGAATAGGGTTGATAGGGAACAGGGTCTACAGGGAATATGATTCATAGGGAATAAGGTTCAAAGGGAATAGGATTATCAGGGAATAGGGTTAATAGGGAAGAGGGTTCATAGGGAATAGGGTCTTTAGGGAATATGGTTCATAGGGAATAGGGTCTATAGGGAATAGGGTTCATAGGGAAGAGGGTCTATAGGGAATATGGTTCATATTAAAAAGGGTTCATATGGAATAGGGTTCAAAGGGAATAGGGTATATAGGGAATAGTGTCTATAGGGAATAGGGTCTATAGGGAATAGGGTTCATGGGGAAGAGGGTCTATAGGGTTCATAGGGAATGGGGTTCATAGGGAATAGGGTTCATAGGGAATAGGGTTCATAGGGAATAGGGATCATAGGGAACAGGGTTCATAGAGAATATGGATCATAGGGAATAGGGTCTATAGGGATTAGGGTTCATGGGAATAGGGTTAATCAGGAATTGGGTTCATAGGGAATTGAGTTCATAGGGAATAGGGTTCAAAGGGAATAGGATTATCAGGGAATAGGGTTAATAGGGAAGAGGGTTCATAGGGAATAGGGTCTATAGGGAATAGGGTTCATGGGGAATAGGGTCTATAGGGAATTGGATTCATAGGGAATAGGTTATATAGGGAATTGGATTCATAGGGAATAGGGATCATAGTGAATAGGGTTCATAGGGTATAGGGTCTATAGGGTTCATAGGGATTATGGTCTATAGGCTAATTGGGTTCATAAGGAATATGATTCATAGGGAATAAGGTTCAAAGGGAATAGGATTATCAGGGAAAAGTGTTAATAGAGAAAAGGGTTCATAGGGAATAGGGTCTACAGGGAATAGGGTCTATAGGGAATAGGGTTCATAGAGAATAGGGTCTTCGGGGAATAGGGTTAATATGGAATAGGGTTCATAGGGAATAGGGTCTTCGGGGAATAGGGTTAATATGGAATAGGGTTCATAGGGAATAGGGTTCATAAGGAATATGGTCTATAGGGAATAGGGTCTATAGGGAATAGGGATCATAGGGAATAGGGTTCATAGGGAATAGGGTCTTCGGGGAATAGGGTTAATATGGAATAGGGTTCATAGGGAATAGGGTTCATAAGGAATATGGTCTATAGGGAATAGGGTCTATAGGGAATAGGGATCATAGGGAATAGGGTTCATAAGAAATAGCGTTCATAAGGAATATGGTCTATAGGGAATAGGGTCTACAGGGAATAGGGTCTATAGGGAATAGGAACTATAGGTAATATATTTACTCCTGATGTGCTGACCTGTTGCACCCTCTACAACCACTGTGATTATTATTATCTGACCATACAGGTAATCTATGATCGTTTGAACATCTTGGCCAGGTTCTGTTATAATCTTCACCCGGCACAGCCAGAAGAGGACTGGCCACCCCTCAGATCCTCGTTCCTCTCTAGGTTTCTTCCTAGGTTCCGGCCTCTCTATGGTTTCTTCCTAGGTTCCGGCCTCTCTATTTTCCCAACCACAGTGCTTCTACACCTGCATTGCTTTCTGTTTGGAGTTTTAGGCTGGGTTTCTGTGCAGCACTTTGTGACATCAGCTGATGTAAGGGCTTCATAAATTGATTGAATGATTGATTGATAGGAAATAGGGTCTATAAGGAATAGGGTCCATAGGAATAGGGTATATAGGCAATCGTGTCTATAGGAATAGGGTATATAGGGAATAGGGTCTATAGGGAATAGGGTCTATAAGGAATAGGGTCTATAGGGAATAGGATCTATAAGGAATAGGGCCCATAGGGAATAGGTTCCATTGGGAACTCAACCACAGTTCCTCAGAGACCGACTCAGTCACTCACCATCAAAACCATGAAATTAGACATAGGAAAAATAGCCATGTGATGGGAAAAATGATACACTGTAGTACATTTTGCATATAATAATAAATAAATAAAACTCTGCCTTCCTTGAAACGGATGCATGTAAATTACCCCGTGCCACAAAGACAAATTGGTCATTCAGGTTTGGAATGAAAATGACACTAAAGTGCAAAAAGGGAAAGGGCGCAGTAGAGTGAGAGAGGGAATAAGGGGTTGTTAAAATGTCCCATTTCAGATGCCCTGCCTTTAGGAGAGGAGACGTACAGTCAGAGGAGATGTGGTGAAACAAAAGGCCAGATGTACAGCAGGCAGCAAATAGAGGTTTCATGTAGCAGTAGTAGTCTTATACAATGCAACACATTTAGATGTACTATACATTGGTGAAAGACAAACTGATGAATATGAAATTGGTGGTTATAATGGTATTTATAATGGAGGTTATAATGGTGGTTATAGTGGTGTTATAATGGTGGTTATAATGGTGGTTATAATGGTGGTTATAATGGTGTTATAATGATGGTTGTTATAATGGTTGTTATATTGGTATTTATAATGGTTGTTAAATTGGTATTTATAATGGTGGTTATAATGGTATTTATAATGGTTGTTATATTGGTATTTATAATGGTGGTTATAATGGTTGTTATATTGGTATTTATAATGGTTGTTAAATTGGTATTTATAATGATGGTTATAATGGTGGTTATAATGGTTGTTATATTGGTATTTATAATGGTTGTTATATTGGTATTTATAATGGTAGTTATAATGGTGGTTAAATGGTATTTATAATGATGTTATAATGGTGGTTATAATGGTGTTATAATGGTTGTTATAATGGTATTTATAATGGTGGTTATATTGGTATTTATTATGGTGTTATGATGGTGGTTATAATGGCGTTATAATGGTTGTTATAATGGTATTTATAATGGTGTTATAATGGTATTTATAATGGTGTTATAATGGTGTTATAATGAAGCTGACTCCTACTTCTCCTATTTCTTTAGTTTATCGATTACATTTCAGCATCGCAACAACCAGGACACGTGAACTCAAAAGAAAGCATTATTTAACGCATTTTGGTTTTCAAACGTTGCAAATAGACGTCAGTATAAGTGGTTTCTATCAATTTGAGATGTTCATGCCAATGGACGAAGAGAGGGACGCATTACTTCTCTGTCCAAATCAGTAGAATCGTTCTCTGAATGATACAGCCCAGACAATAGAGGTCTTAACTTCCTCCTGCGCCGGATGTGGATCCATCACTTCTTATAAACCGGGTCCTTCGAGCCATGGATGCTGATTGGCTGACAGCCGTGGTATATCAGACCGTATACCACAGGTATGACAAAACGCTTAATTTTACTGCTCTAATTATGTTGGTAACTAGTTTATAACAGCAATAAGGCACCTCGGAGGTTTGTGATACAGTATATGGCTAATATACAGTGACTAACGGCTGTATCCAGGCACTCCGAGTCGCGTTGCGCCTAAGAACAGCACTTAGCCGTGGTATATTGGCCATATACTGTACCACACCCCCTCCGGCCTTATTACTTAATTATTCCACAATTCCTACACTTGAAATAGTGTAGGTACATGTAAACATTATTGATACAATTCACAGAGATCCTCAGCTAAACAATATTGCCATCATTTATAGTATATATTTTATTGTAAGAAGATACGTGTGTATGCCTGCGAGCGTGTGAGAGTTTGTGTGTGTGTGTATGCGCGCGTGTGTGTGTGTGTGTGTGTATGCCTGCGAGCGTGTGTGTTTGTGTGTGTGTCTGAGTGTGTGAGTAAGTGGATTCCCCCACTCTCCTCAGGCCTGACAGTCGTCCCCTGTCCTCTCCAAGTGTCTCCGTCCCTGGTCTCCTCAGACCTGACAGTCGTCTCCTGTCCTCTCCAAGTGTCTCCGTCCCTGGTCTCCTCAGGCCTGACAGTCGTTCCCTGTCCTCTCCAAGTGTCTCCGTCCCTGGTCTCATCAGGCCTGACAGTCGTCCCCTGTCCTCTCTAAGTGTCTCCGTCCCTGGTCTCATCGGGCCTGACAGTCGTCCCCTGTCCTCTCTCAGTGTCTCCATCCCTGGTCTCATCAGGCCTGACAGTCACCCCCTGTCCTCTCTAAGTGTCACCATCCCTGGTCTCCTCAGGCCTGACAGTCGTCCACTGTCTTCTCTAAGTGTCTCCGTCCCTGGTCTCATCAGGTCTGACAGTCGTCCCCTGTCCTCTTTCAGTGTCTCCGTCCCTGGTCCTCTCAGGCCTGACAGTCGTCCCCTGTCCTCTCTAAGTGTCTCTGACCCTGGTCTCATCAGGCCTGACAGTCGTCCCCTATCCTCGTTAAGTGTCTCAGTCCCTGGTCCCATCAGACCTATAGAACCAGACTAGTACCCTCCACCCGGAGGAATGACAAATGGCCTTAATGAAATTGGACAAATAACTCAGCATACACGCCTGAGCCCTCTGTTAAATATTAATATATTTAGGAGGATCAACATATAAAATATTAAACAGGGGAATATTGGCTATGTGCTATTGAGAGGTAAATCCCTTCACTTCATCCTTCCATTCAGGATGCTCGTTTAACCTTACGTAATGGCGACCGCCCGACGAGAGGCATTCTGGAGGCTATGCATCGAAGCACATACTTTGCCTATAGGCACTAAACACAGTTTTACACATACGTAAGAGATTCAATGAAAGCAATAGATTTGATCTGCTGCATCAGGAACGATGACATTAGTTACATACCCTATCTGCGTAAAAGCAGAAAGGTGTTGTGAGAGTCAATGGTATCCTTTGTTCTAAGTTGGACGGATTGTAATACCCGTAAACATTGTGGTAAATTATGCGGAAGGGAAAAGTTGCCCTATCAAACAACCATTAATGTTGTAATATCTATTCATATCCTCCACTATACAGTTAGCTTACATCTCCTTGAGGGTGTGTTGCGTCGTGCCTCGCTGCCAATACTGTACTATACTGTACTGTACTATACTGGACTATACTGCACTGTACTATACTGTACTGTACTATACTATACTGGACTATACTACACTGTACTATACTGTACTGTACTATACTGGACTATACTGTACTGTACTATACTGGACTATACTGCACTGTACTATACTGTACTGTACTATACTGGACTATACTACACTGTACTATACTGTACTGTACTATACTGGACTATACTGCACTGTACTATACTGTACTGTACTATACTGGACTATACTATACTGTACTATACTGGACTATACTATACTGGACTATACTATACTGCACTATACTGCACTGTACTATACTGTACTGTACTGTACTATACTGGACTATACTATACTGTACCGTACCATAATGCACTATACTATACTGTACTGCACTATACTGTACTGTACCATACTGTAATGTACTGTACTATACTGGATTATACTGTACTGTACTATACTATACTGTACTATACTGGACTATACTGTACTGCACTATACTGTACTGTACTATACTATACTGTACCCTACTGTAATGTACTATACGGTACTGTACTATACTATACTGTACTATACTGGACTATACTGTACTGTACCGTACTATATGCACTATACTATACTGTACTGTACTATACTGTGCTGTGCTGTACCATACTGTACTGCACCATACTATACTGTACTATAATGTACTATACAATACTGTACTGTACCATACTGTACTGTACTATACCATACTATATTGTACTGTACTATACTGTACTGTACTATACTGCACTGTACTGTACTATACTGCAATGTACTATACTGTAATGTACCATACTGTACTATACTGTACTATACTGGACTATATTAAACTGTACTATACTGTACTGTACTATACTATGCTGTACTGTACTATACTGTGTCATACTGTACTGTACCATACTGTACAGTGCTATACTGTACCATACTGTACTGTACCATGCTGTACTATACTGTACTGTGCCATATTACTATACTGTAATGTACTATACTGGACTGTACCATACTGTACTGTACTACACCATACTGTACTGTACTATACTATAGTGTACTGTACCATACTGTACTGTGCTATACTATACCACACGGTACTGCACCATACTGTAATGTTCCATACTGTACTGTACTGTAGCTACACTGTACTGTACTATACTGTACTGCACCATACTGTACTGTAAATACTGTACTGTACTATACTGCACTGTACTATAATGTACTGCACCACACTTTACTATACTGTACTGTACCATACTGTACTGTACTATAATATACTGTGCTGTACTGTACTGTACCATACTGTACTATACTGTACCATACTGTACTATACTGTACCATACTGTACTATAATGTACTGTGCTGTACTGTACCATACTGTACTATACTGTACTGTACTATACTGTACCATACTGTACTGGACCATACTGTACTGTACTATGCTGTACTATACTGTGCCATACTGTACTGGGACATACTGTACTGTACCATGCTGCACTATACTGTACTGTACTATACTGCACCATACTGTATTGTACCATACTGTACTATACTGCACTGTGCCATACTGTGTTGTACTATACTGTAATGTACTATACTATACAGCACCGTACTATAATGTACTATACTGTACTATACAATACTGTACTGTACCAAACTGTACTGCACTATACTATACTGTGCTGTACTGTACTATACTGTACCATACTGTACCATACTGTACCACACTGTACTATACTGTACTGTACCATGCTGTACTATACTATACTGTACTATACTATACTGTACTGCACCGTACTGTACACTAATGTACTGTACTATACTGTACTGTACCATACTGGACTATACTGTACTATACTATACTGTACTGTACCATACTGGACTGTACTATACCATACTGTACTGTACTATACTATGCGGCACTGTACTGTACCATACTGTTCCGTACTATACTGTGCTGTGCTGTACTATACTGTGCTGTACTATACTGTACTGTACCATACTGTGTTGTACCATACTGTACTGTGCTATACTGTACTGTGCTATACTGTACTGTGCCATACTGTACAGTGCTATACTGTACCATACTGTACTGTACCATGCTGTACTATACTGTACTGTGCCATATTGTACTGTACCATACTGCACTATACTGTAATGTACTATGCTGTGCTGTACTATACTGTACTGTACCAAACTGTACTGTACTATGCCATGCTTTACTGTACTATACTATAGTGTACTGTACCATACTGTACTGTGCTATACTATACTGTACCATACGGTACCATACTGTACTGTACCATACTGTACTGTACTGTGTCTACACTGTACTGTACTATACTATACTGTACTATACTATACTGTACTGTACCATACTGTACTATACTGTACTATTCTGCACTGTACTGTGCCATACTGTGCTGTACTATACTCTATTGTAGTATACTGTACTGTATTATACTGTACTGTGCCATACCGTACTGGACCATACTGTACTGCACTATACTGTACTATACTGTACCAAACTGTACTGTGCTATACTGCACCATACTGTACTGTGCCATACTGTACTATACCATACTGCACTGTACTATACCATACTGTACTATACTGTACCATACTGTACTATACGGTGCCATACTGCACGGTACTATACTATAGTGTACTGTACCATACTGTGCTATACTATGCCATACTGTACTGTACCATACTGTACTGTACCATACTGTACTATACCGTACTATACTATACTGTGCCATACTGTACTTTACTATGCTATACTGTACTGTACTGTACTGTACTATACTGTACTGGACCATACTGTGCTGTACTATACTGTGCCACACTGTACTGTACTGTACCATACTGTACTGCACTTTACTATGCTATACTGTACCATACTGTACTGTGCCATACTGTACTACACCATACTGTACTATACTATACTACAAATCAAATCAAATCAAATCTCAAAGTGCTGTACAAAAACCCATTCTAAAACCCCAAACAGCAAGCAATGCAGGTGTAGAAGCATGGTGGCTAGGAAAAACTCCCTAGAAAGGCCAAAACCTAGGAAGAAACCTAGAGAGGAACCAGGCTATGAGGGGTGGCCAGTCCTCTTCTGGCTGTGCCGGGTGGAGATTATAACAGAACATGGCCAAGATGTTCAAATGTTCATAAATGACCAGCATGGTCAAATAATAATAATCACAGTAGTTGTCGAGGGTGCAGCACCTCAGGAGTAAATGTCAGTTGGCTTTTCATAGCCGATCATTAAGAGTATCTCTACCGCTCCTGCGGTCTCTAGAGAGTTGAAAACAGCAGGTCTGGGACAGGTAGCACGTCCGGTGAACAGGTCAGGGTTCCATAGCCGCAGGCAGAACAGTTGAAACTGGAGCAGCAGCACGGCCAGGTGGACTGGGGACAGCAAGGAATCATCATGTCAGGTCGTCCTGAGGCATGGTCCTAGGGCTCAGGTCCTCCAAGAGAGAGAAAGAGAAAATTAGAGAGAACATACTTAAATTCACACAGGACACCGGATAAGACAGAAGTACTCCAGATATAACAAACTGACCCTAGCCCCCCGACACATAAACGAATGCAGCATAAATACTGGAGGCTGAGACAGGAGGGGTCAGGAGACACTGTGGCCCCATCCGATGATACCCCCGGACAGGGCCAAACAGGAAGGATATAACCCCACCCACTTTGCCAAGGCACAGCCCCCACACCACTAGAAGGATATCTTCAACCACCAACTTACCATCCTGAGACAAGGCCGAGTATAGCCCACAAAGATCTCCGCCACGGCACAACCCAACGGGGGGAGCAAACCCAGACAGGAAGACCACGTCAGTGACTCAACCCACTCAAGTGACGCACCCCTCCCAGGGACGGCATGAAAGAGCACCAGTAAGCCAGTGACTCAGCCCCTGTAATAGGGTTAGAGGCAGAGAATCCCAGTGGAGAGAGGGGAACCGGCCAGGCAGAGACAGCAAGGGCGGTTCGTTGCTCCAGAGCCTTTCCGTTCACCTTCACACTCCTGGGCCAGACTACACTCAATCATAGGACCTACTGAAGAGATGAGTCTTCAATAAAGACTTAAAGGTTGAGACCGAGTCTGCGTCTCTCACATGGGTAGGCAGACCATTCCATAGAAATGGAGATCTATAGGAGAAAGCCCTGCCTCCAGCTGTTTGCTTAGAAATTCTAGGGACAATTAGGAGGCCTGCGTCATGTGACTACACTGTACTATACCATACTGTACTACACTGTACTGTGCCATACTGTACTATACAATACTATACTATACTGTACTGTACCGTACCATACTGTACCGTACTGTACTGTACTGTACTGTACCATACTGTACTATACTATACTGCACCATACTGTACAATAATGTACTATACTATATACATACGGTACTGTACCATACGGTACTGTACTATACCATACTGTACTGTATTGTACTATACTATACTGTGCTGTACCATAATGTACTGCACTATACTACACTGCACTGTACCATACTGTACTGTACTATACTGTACTGCAGCTACACTGCACTATACTGTACTGTACTATACTATACTGCACTGTACTGTACTATACTGTAATATACCGGAGCTACACTGCACTGTACTATACTGCACTGTACTATACTGTACTGTAGCTACGCTGTACTGTGCTATACTGTACTGTAGCTATGCTGTACTGTACTATACTGTACTATACTGTATGGTACTATACTGCAGCTACACTGCACAGTACTATACTGTACTGTAGCTACACTGTACTATACTGTACTGTACTATACTGTACTGTAGCTACACTGTACTGTACTATACGGCACTATACTGTACTGTACTATACTGTATGTACTGTACTATACTGTACTATACTGTACTGTACTATACTGTATGTACTGTACTATACTGTAGGTACTGTACTATACTGTACTGTGCTGTACTGTACTATACTGTATGTACTGTACTATACTGTACTGTAGCTACACTGAGGCAAAAGGTCTTGAACAACCAATATTCAAATCGATTCAAATTAGGGGGGAGGACTCAAAGTAATCGGCTAATATCTAATATCCCCGAAAATCTATTCCACTCCCATTTGGACACAATTGAATGAAGAGGGCCTTTATTAACCACACAGATCAGGTCCCATAATTGGAGAGATTGTCATGAAGGCTAATGCGCTTATTTCTGGAGGGCGAGGGAGGCAGACGCTAAGCGCTAGCTAACGTAGTAGTGGTAGGGGCTGGGTGCCAGGGGGCTTTTGGGGGCTTTGGCCACCTGGTGACTGGCTTACCCTGGAGGGGCCTTGTACACCCCCTGTCCCCCCCTCCCCAGTCACCATACACCCACACCCCACCGCCCCTTGATCTCACCCCCCCTCTCTGTTGTGCTTCCAGTCCTGGATCTGACACGCCAGAGGGATGACCCTGACAATCTCATTATGCATATATTCAACATTTCCCCCCTCCACCATCACTCCCCCTCCACGATCACTCCCTCCTCTACCATCACCCCCCCCCCCCCCCCCCCACCATCACCCCCCCTCCAACATCACTCCCTCCTCTACCATCACCCCCCACCATCACCCTTACCTCTACCATCACCCCTACCTCTACCATCACCCCTACCATCACCCCTACCTCCACCATCACTCCCCCCTCTACCATCACCTCTACAATCACCATCACCCCTACCTCGCCCATCACCCCTACCATCACCCCTACCTTCACCATCACTCCCCCCTACCATCACCCCTACCATCACCCCTACCTCCACCATCACTGCCCTCTCTACCATCACCCCTACCCACCACAATCACCATCACCCCTACCTCTCCCATCACCCCTACCTCTCCCATCACCCCTACCTCTCCCATCACCTCTACCTCTCCCATCACCCCTACCTCTCCCATCACCCCTACCTCTCCCATCACCCCTACCTCCACCATCACCCCTACCTCCACCATCACCCCTACCTCCACCATCACCCCTACCTCCACCATCACCCCTACCTCCACCATCACCCCTACCTCCACCATCACCCCTACCTCCACCATCACCCCTACCTCTCCCATCACCCCTACCTCCACCATCACCCCTACCTCCACCATCACCCCTACCTCTCCCATCACCCCTACCTCTCCCATCACCCCTCCTCTACCATCCACTCATCTCACCACCTGCCCCTTCATTTGCATACAGAAGACAGCCCAAATAAGGCAATAAATCAGGTCCTATATTCAAATGGTTTTGCCTGGAGATTAAAACCCTCTGCATCCACTCTGTCCCTGAGTAAATTGTCCCCATGCTTTTCCTCTGTCGCTGTGTGACTGCCTGGCGAGAGATGAGAGATATACCCCTGTTCTCATCATGGGGACAGAGGTAGTACTATAACCACCAGCACACAGACACCTATATATTTAAATATAACCCCCCATCCCCCACCCCCCTCTTCTCTTTCTCTCATTGCATGGCCCAGGGATGAGATAGTCACTCACTTCAATATATCAATATACATATGCTTATATCTCATATGCCTGGGGCAAACTAACTGCCTTGGTTATCAGGCTGCCCAAGATTTTATGACTGCCGAAGGTCACTGCTCATACGGGGAGCGAGGTGATACTTGAATATTGCTCTTAATGTAGGTCTTAGGACACTGCTTCCCTCCCTTCTGAGTCGCTACACCCAATTCACTTTACCTCATCAATTATTGAAATGAACCACCAACCATGCAAGGAAATGATTATGAAATTCAACCACCAACCATGCACGGACATCTAAGTAATTTCCCAAAAGTAGAAAAGACACAAAGGGTTTTCAATCTTCAAATGTAGTAGGCCTGTAGACTTTGTCATTTAGATTTTGGTGCAGGGTGTCATGCTGATGGAAAAAGAATGGTTTCCTTGCCAAGCAGGAAACAGTCAAAGTCCAGTGCATACTTCACATGGAGGATTAGGAATGTTGAACGGAAGCATATAAATATATTGCTGGTTTTACCAAAGCTTTAAGAGAAGCATAATGAAATCAGATTAAAAAAAATGAAAAAAATAAGGCGTGTGTGTGCGTGTGTGTGTGTGTGCGTGTGTGTGTGTGTGTGTGTGTGCGTGCGTGCGTGTGCGTGTGTGTGCGTGTCTAACACTCAATGACCAGGCCTCTGATCAAATAATGATTTGGTGGAAAATCTAAATGAATTCCACTTAACAGAATTCTCTATTCCAATTATTATGAATAAAAGAGGGTGGGGAGGAAACAAGACAAATATGCATTTTTAGAATAAAAAAGCGATCCATCAATCAATTTGTTGGGTCCCCAAACTCCCATCAAAGGTTCACAGGCTGTGAAGTATAGCGATTCGCCATCAACAAACAGAGGATTGGAACCAAAAGCCTTCAACCTTAATTAATGTTCAAGTCTGCCACTATTACTTAGTGTGTTTAACACAGATGGCAACTCGTCTTTTATGTGAATCACCGCGCCACAATTTCCCTTGTTCGACATCACTGAACTGTCTCTATCACGCAACAAAAAAATCCATCTCCTGTTAAATCCTTCTCCCGCAAGGAGTCTTCATGTCATTTTTTTATTTTATTATCCCTGATGTGTAATGTGTAGGCTACAATCGGTCTGCTACGCGTTCCATTTCCTCCCGCTGCACATCTGATTCTACAGGGAAGCAATTGTAATCATTATGAAGCAGATGATTTTGTATTTGTGAAATAACCCCTTCAGTTATCTCAAGCTGGCAGACGGTGTTATGGCACGTTGGCGTTCCTTGTACATCTAAGACGGAACAATCCTAACTATCGGGAAGCAGAAATGACTGTGTTTATAAAATAACCATCAAGTCTTCAGTGCCATCAAGCAGACAAACACTGATTCAGTCCAGATGTATCCACCTTGATGCCGATCACGATCCCTCTAAAAAAGTATATTTTCCCTACAAAAAGTAAAGTCTTTGCATAATGAGAGACTTTTTGTTTTACTGAAGATTGCCAATTACATCTCAGTAAACAGTGCTGTGATTAAACTTCCTGTTTTGTCGGTTTCATTGTGAAAATGTAGCTTATTAATAGCTATAAAACATACTGAAGTTTGTTCAAAATGTCAAACCCAGACTTGGTTTCGCAGGGAGCCGAAATGGAAATGAGTCAATGTAAATACAATTTGATTAAAAATTCCCTCCGGTGTTACAAACTCAATTGTAGAAATTCTCCCAGAATACAGAGAAACTTTTCAGCCTCTTGAGCTAATAACCGGTGACAGCGAGAGGCTTAAACAAAAGATCAGTCAAGCGTTCATTTGAATTTTCAAATCCCTTTTAATACAGCTCGGCTTGATTCATTTCCCTGAGAATTCATCAAAAACATCAGTTTTGCATTGAGAGAGAAGGAGATAATTTACATTTTTGAGTGAGACTGTAGCATTCAGAGTGCACCACCGGCTCCCAAAGTTCATTTGAGTACAATGGTGACATTCTGCCTCACATAAGACAACTGGCAGGTTTTCATGTGAGGACAAATAAAGCGGATGGTTGGAATGGTGAGCTTTATATGTCCTGTCTCTCTCTAGAGAGGCAAGCTGGCATGCACAAGACTGGTTCATACTTGGATTGATCTCTCTCTCAAAAAAAAAATCACTAATGAGTTTGGTTAAGGCTCGGACACACTAATAGCGTTTGCCTGCCCCCAAACATCAGATCACCTGATCTTATTTACCATGCTGTGAACTTCTCCAACTTTCATCTGTGACTCCAAGGCCACAAGGTTTCCAAGGCCTCCATCAGCTCTCATA
>NC_052335.1:33978750-34011250 GCF_016432855.1 Salvelinus namaycush
GGAAGTATGCTTGGGATCATTGTCCATTTGCGACCAAGCTTTAACTTCTTATGGCTGCAAGGGGCAGTATTGAGTAGCCAGTTAAATCGTGCCCATTTCAAACGGCCTCGTACTCAATTCTTGCTCGTACAATATGCATATTATTATTACTATTGGATAGAAAACACTCTCTAGTTTCTAAAACCGTTTGAATTATTTCTCTGAGTGAAACAGAACTCATTCTGCAGCACATTTCCTGACCAGGAAGTGGAATGTCAGAAATCGATGCTCTGTTCAACTTCCTGCCTATACATGGGCATGATACGTAAGAGTCTACGTACACTTCATACACCTTCCCCTGGTTGTCAAGAGGCGGTGAGAGAAGAAATTTCATGTTTATCTTGGTCTGAGGTGGAATTAAAGCTCTTTGTATGACGTGAACGTCCATTTCCTGTTTCTGGAGCGCGCGAAAGGGGACATGGATTTGCCTTCTGTTTAGCTGTCGTTATGGACGACTAACATCTCCGGTTTAGATTTTATTTGATACATGTGACCATATCATCGTAAAGTATGTTTTTTCAATATAGTTTAATCAGATTATTGAAATTTTTTCGGGAGTTTTGCCGTGTTCCGTTCTCTGACTTTGTTGACGTTGGAGAGATCCGTGCCACTTGGCAAGTGCCCATGCTAAATCAAGAGGGAAATTTGCCGTTCCAGATCCAAACAACGACTGTTCTGGACAAAGGACACCTTGTCCAACATTCTGACGGAAGATCACCAAAAGTAAGAAACATTTTATGATGCTATTTCTAATATCTGTCGTGCATGTGAACTGGTCGTCGGCGCCCAAGTGTTTCTGGCTATTGTGGCTACGCTAATATAACGCTATATTGTGTTTTCGCTGTAAAACACTTGATAAATCGGAAATATTGTCTGGAATCACAAGATGCCTGTCTTTCAATTGCTGTACACTATGTATTTTTCAGAAATGTTTTATGATGAGTAATTAGGTATTTGACGTTGGTGTCTGTAAATATTATGGCTGCTTTCGGTGCAATTTCTGATTGTAGCTGAAATGTAAACTATGATTTATACCTGAAATATGCAAATTCTTCGAACAAAACATATGCTATACAATAAATATGTTATCAGACTGTCATCTGATGAAGTTGTTTCTTGGTTAGTGGCTATTTATATCTTTATTTGGTCGAATTTGTGATAGCTACTGATGGAGTAAAAAACTGATGGAGTAAGAAAAGTGGTGTCTTTTGCTAACGTGGTTAGCTAATAGATTTACATATTGTGTCTTCCCTGTAAAACATTTTAAAAATCGGACATGTTGGCTGGATTCACAAGATGTGTACCTTTCATATGCTGTATTGGACTTGTTAATGTGTGAAAGTTAAATATTTTTAAAAAAATATCTTTTGAATTTCGCGCCCTGCACTTGAGCTGGATGTTGTCATAACTGTACCGGTGTCGGGCTGCACCCCAAACAGGTTAACTTCCTGACTGATGTCTTGACATGTTGCTTAAATATATCCACATCATTTTCCTTCCTCATGAAGCCATCTATTTCGTGAAGTGCACCACTCCATCCTGCAGCAAAGCACTGCTGCCACCCCTGTGCTTCACGTTTGGGATGGTGTTCTTCGGCTTGCAAGCTACCCCTTTTACCTCCAAACATAACGCTGGTCATTATGGCCAAACAGTTCTATTTTTGTTTCATCAGACTAGAGGACATTTCTCCAAAGTGTACGATCTTTGTCCTCATGTGCAGTTGCAAACTGTAGTCTAGCTTTTTTATGGCGGTTTTTGAGCAGTGGCTTTTCCCTTGCTGAACGACCGTGAAGCTTAAGGGCTATGTGCCTCTAACAAAAGTCAACTTCCCACACAGAAAGGAGGGAAAAGGGCTGCCTAAGTATGGTTCCCAATCAGAGACAACGATAGACAGCTGTCCCTGATTGAGAACCCTACCCGGCCAAGACAAATAAATACAAAAACATAGAAAATAGTACATAGAATGCCCACCCAAATCACACCCTGACCAAACCCAAAATAGAGACATAAAAAGCTCTAAGGTCAGGGCGTGGCAGTACCCCCCCCCCCCCCCCCCCCCCCCAAAGGTGCGGACTCCGGCCGCAAAACCTGAACCTATAGGGGAGGGTCTGGGTGGGCATCTATCAGCGGTGGCGGCTCTGGTGCGGGACGTAGACCCAGCTCCACCTCTGGCTCACCCCACTTTGGTGGCGCCTCTGGTGCGGGGACCCCCGTCGCCAACCCCGGACTGGGGACCCTCCTAGCGGGCCCCGGACTGGGGACCCTCGTTGCGGGCCCCGGACTGGGCACCCTCGTTGCGGGCCCCGGACTGGGCACCCTCGTTGCGGGCCCCGGACTGGGGACCCTCGTTGCGGGCCCCGGACTGGGGACCCTCGTTGCGGGCTCCGGACTGGGCACCCTCGTTGCGGGCCCCGGACTGGGGACCCTCGTTGCGGGCTCCGGACTGGGGACCGTTGCTGGGGGCTCCGGACTGGAGACCGTCGCTGGAGACTCCGGACTGGGGACCCTCGCTGATGGGAGGAGACGTATAGACAGCCTGGTGCGTGGGGCTGCCACAGGGCCCACCAGGCTGGGGAGACATACAGGAGGCCTGGTCCTTAGAGGAGGCACAGGATGAACCGGGCTGAGGGGGAGCACTGGAGATCTGGTGCGTAGCCTTGGCACCACTCTTCCAGGCTGAATGACACTTTAGCCCGGCACCTCCCGAGCGCAGGCACAGGTCGAACCGGGCTGTGGGGGAGCACTGGAGATCTGGTGCTTACCACGTGCACCTCTCCATTTGGCTGCATGCCCACTTTAGCCCGGCACGTGCGGGAAGCTGGAACAGGCCACACTGGGTTCTCCTGGCGAACTGGGGATACCGTGCGTAGAGCTGGCGCAGGATAACCCGGGCTGAAGAGACGCACCGGAGACCAGGAGCGCTGAGCCGGCACAATCCCTCCTGGCTGAATGCCACTCTAGCATGGCAACTGCGGGGAGCTTGCAGAGAGCGCACCGGGCTATGAGAGCGCACTGGAGACACACGGCGCAGAGCTGCATAACCTGGTGCCTGACTAGTCACTCTCTCCCCACGGTAAGCACGGGGAGTTGGCTCAGGTCTATAACCTGACTCCGCCAATCTTCCCGTGTGCCCCCCCCCAAAAAAACTTTTGGGGCTGCCTCTCGGGCCTGGTTCGCTGACTTGCCTCCTCATATCGCCGCCGCTCTGCTTTAGCTGCCTCCAGTTCCTCCCTTGGATGGCAATACTCCCCAGCCTGCCTCCAGGGTCCCTTACCGTCCAGGATCTCCTCCCATGTCCAGGAGTCCCTTTCACCACGCTGCTTGGTCCTTTGGTGGTGGGAAGTTCTGTCACGGCCATCAAAGGAAGTGGACCAAAGCGCAGCGTGGGGAGCGTACATTACTTTTATTTGAATGACGCCAACAAAAACAATAAACAATACAAAAACGACCGTGAAGCTTAAGGGCTATGTGCCACTAACAAAAGTCAACTTCCCACACTGAAAGGAGGGGAAAGGGCTACCTAAGTATGGTTCCCAATCAGAGACAACGATAGACAGCTGTCCCTGATTGAGAACCATACCCAGCCAAAACAAAGAAATACAAAAACATAAAAAATAGAACATAGAATGCCCACCCAAATCACACCCTGACCAAACCCAAAATAGAGACATAAACACTCTCTAAGGTCAGGGCAAGACACATCTCTAGGAGACAGAACGTGTCTCCTTCCTGAGCGGTATGACGGCTGTGTGGTCCCATGGTGTTTATACTTGCGTACTATTGTTTGTACAGATGAACGTGGTACCTTCAGGCGTTTGGAAATTGCTCCCAAGGATGAACCAGACTTGTGGAGGTCCACCATTTTCTTCCTGAGGTCTTGGCTGATTTCTTTTGATTTTCCCATGATGTCAAGCAAAGAGGCACTGAGTTTGAAGGTATGCCTTGAAATACATCCACAGGTACACCTCCAATTGACTCAAATGATGTCAATTAGCCTATCAAAAGCTTCTAAAGCCATGACATAATTTTCTGGAATTTTCCAAGTTGTTTAAAGGCACAGTCAACTTGGTGTATGTTAACTTCTGACCCACTGGAATTGTGATACAGTGAATTATAAGTGAAATAATCTGTCTGTGAACAATTGTTGGAAAAATTACTTGTGTCATGCACAAAGTAGATGTCCTAACCGACTTGCCAAAACTATAGTTTGTTAACAAGGAATTTGTGGAGCGGTTGAAATACGAGTTTTAATGACTCCAACCTAAGTGTATGTAAATGTCCAACTTCAACTGTATATATCAACGAATTGGCGAGGGCACTAGAACAGGCTGCAGCACCCGGCCTCACCCTACTAGAATCTGAAATGAAACGTCTACTGTTTGCTGATGATCTGGTGCTTCTGTCACCAACCAAGGAGGGCCTACAACAGCACCTAGATCTTCTGCACAGATTCTGCCAGACCAGGGCCCTGACAGTAAATCTCAGTTAGACCAAATAATGGTGTTCCAAAAAAGGTCCAGTAGCCAGGACCACAAATACAAATTCCATCTAGACACAGTTGCCCTAGAGCACACAACAAACTATACATACTATACTACAGCACCCTGGTGCTGTAGCCTCTGTGATTGTGTCTGACCCTGGCGCTGTAGCCCCTGTGATTGTGTCTGACCCTGGTGCTGTAGCCCCTGTGATTGTATCTGACCCTGGTGCTGTAGCCTCTGTGATTGTGTCTGACCCTGGTGCTGTAGCCTCTGTGATTGTGTCTGACCCTGGTGCTGTAGCCTCTGTGATTGTGTCTGACCCTGGTGCTGTAGCCTCTGTGATTGTGTCTGACCCTGGCCCTGTAGCCCCTGTGATTGTGTCTGACCCTGGTGCTGTAGCCTCTGGGATTGTGTCTGACCCTGGCGGTGGAGGAGAGGAGAGGATCCCTATGGAACCCTCTACCCTATGTGATTATATAGCATATTCTACCCTATGGGATCATATGGCACCCTCTACCCTATGTGATCATATAGCATCTTCTACCCTATGGGATCATATGGCACCCTCTACCCTATGTGATCATATAGCATCTTCTACCCTATGGGATCATATGACACCCTCTACCCTATGTGATCATATAGCATCTTATACCCTATGGGATCATATGGCACCCTCTACCCTATGTGATCATATAGCATCTTCTACCCTATGGGATCATATGGCACCCTATACCCTATGGGATCATATGGCACCCTATACCCTATGGGATCCCATGGAACCCTCTACCCTATGGGGTCCTATGGCACCCTCTACCCTATGTGATCCTATGGCACCCTCTACCCTATGTGATCCTATGGCACCCTCTACCCTATGTGATCCTATGGCACCCTCTACCCTATGTGATCCTATGGAACCCTCTACCCTATGGGATCCTATGGCACCCTATACCCTATTCGATCCTATGGAACCCTCTACCCTATGGGATCCTATGGCACCCTCTACCCTATGGGATCCTATGGCACCCTATACCCTATTCGATCCTATGGAACCCTCTACCCTATGGGATCCTATGGCACCCTCTACCCTATGGGATCCTATGGAACCCTCTACCCTATGTGATCCTATGGAACCCTCTACCCTATGGGATCCCATGGAACCCTCTACCCTATGGGATCCTATGGCACCCTCTACCCTATGGGATCCTATGGCACCCTCCACCCTATGGGATCCTATGGCACCCTCTACCCTATGGGATCCTATGGCACCCTCCACCCTATGGGATCCTATGGCACCCTCTACCCTATGGGATCCTATGGAACCCTCTACCCTATGGGATCCTATGGCACCCTCTACCCTAAGGGATCATATGGCACCCTCTACCCTATGGGATCCTATGGCACCCTCTACCCTATGGGATCCTATGGCACCCTCTACCCTATGGGATCATATGGCATCCTCTGCCCTATGGGATCCCATGGAACCCTCTACCCTATGGGATCCCATGGAACCCTCTACCCTATGGGATCCTATGGCACCCTCTACCCTATGGGATCCTATGGCACCCTCTACCCTATGGGATCCTATGGAACCCTCTACCCTATGGGATCCTATGGCATCCTCTGCCCTATGGGATCCCATGGAACCCTCTACCCTATGGGATCCCATGGCACCCTCTACCCTATGGGATCCTATGGCACCCTCTACTCTATGGGATCCCATGGAACCCTCTACCCTATGGGATCCTATGGCACCCTCTACTCTATGGGATCCCATGGAACCCTCTACCCTATGGGATCCCATGGAACCCTCTACCCTATGGGATCCCATGGCACCCTCTACTCTATGTGTTCCTATGGAACCCTCTACCCTATGGGATCCCATGGAACCCTCTACCCTATGGGATCATATGGAACCCTCTACCCTATGGGATCCCATGGAACCCTATGGGATCCTATGTTCTAAGATGAACTTGGCCTTAAGATGCTTTTGGGAAACCGGGCCCTGGTCAAAAGTAGTGTTCTATAAAGGGACTACAGTGTCAATAGGGATGCGGCCGATTGTGACTCTACTTCCTGTAGCTCCAAACCAATCACAGAACAGATAAATAGATAGATTGACACCATTGGTGAGTAAAGTGTGTAGGTATACAGTAGGCCGGCAGGGTCTTCTAACGGACAGGGAGGACTAATTCAAAGGGTCATTGACTGGTGTTTAATCTCATTTGATCTCTAGGAGGAAAGCTGTGACCTTCTCACCCCCTGGTTAGCTGAAGGGAGTTAATGCTACCACATCAAATCCAATATTGCGTCCCTCATTAAAACGCTAGAGAATTGAGCTAAGAACATGTTCAATGCCGTTTTAATAATGAATCACGTTTTTAAAAATGATAGCGGTCTCCCGGGTGGCGCAGTGGTCTAGGGCACTGCATCGCAGTGCTAGCTGCGCCACCAGAGTCTCTGGGTTCACGCCCAGGCTCTGTCGCAGCCGGCCGCAACCGGGAGGTCCGTGGGGCGACGCACAATTGGCATAGCGTCGTCCGGGTTAGGGAGGGTTTGGCCGGTAGGGATATCCTTGTCTCAGTATGTAAATGTAATAAAATGTATGCACTCTACTGTAAGTCGCTCTGGATAAGAGCGTCTGCTAAATGACTAAAATGTAAATGTAAATAACTTTTTCATGTGTGTGGTAATTGAGTGAGTTAGGTGAACCTCGAACAAAAACCAGTCTCCAAAACAGGTTAAAGTCTTTCTACCACTACAACCTTCCCTCTCTTCTCGCCGTCCTTCTTGCATCCGCTACTTCTATTTGTTTGGGATCTTAAAGACAGACAGAAAAAGAAGTCAGATGTTTTGAATGTGAGTGTGTCTCTCTCTCTCTCTCTGATTTACCTATCTTTGTGGGGGGGGGGGGGGGGGGGGGGGGGGGGGGGGCTTGTGTATACATCCATATCCCTCTCTCTCTCATCTCCTCTCTGTCCCCTGATGTCAATGACAAGGGAAGTTGTGGCTGCGTTGCCACGGTTTTGATATGCATTTCAAACAGGAAACTTCACAATGACAGAGGAGGCTAATTTGCAATGGAGATTTTTTTGTATTTCTTATTATCATTTTTCTCTCTTCTGCTTTGGAAGGAAAACAGTGTCAAGCGACTGACACGTTTGTTTTCCTGTAATGATTTCTGCAAACTTGAGGTCTGTTCTGTTTTGTTCCTACCACAGTGTGACCTAGTTTGAGTATGAACACATACCTTCCAACTCTCTTTTCCCTCTCTCTTTCCTCTCCTTTTCTCTCTTCTCTTCTCTCTCTCTCTTTCCTCCCTCTTTCCTCTCCCTTTCTCTCTCTTCTCTCTCTCTCTTTCCTCTCCCTTTCTCTCTCTTCTCTCTCTCTCTTTCCTCCCTCTTTCCTCTCCCTTTCTCTCTCTTTCCTCCCTCTTTCCTCTCCCTTTCTCTCTCTTCTCTCTCTCTCTTTCCTCCCTCTTTCCTCTCCCTTTCTCTCTCTTCTCTCTCTCTCTTTCCTCCCTCTTTCCTCTCCTTTTCTCTCTTCTCTTCTCTCTCTCTTTCCTCTCTCTTTCCTCTCCCTTTCTCTCTCTTTTCTCTCTATCTCTTTCTTCCCTCTTTCCTCTCCCTTTCTCTCTCTGCTCTCTCTCTTTCATTCCTATTTTCCGCTCCATTTCTCTCTCTTCTCTCTCTCTTTCCTCACTCTTTTCCTCTCCTTTTCTCTCTCTCTTTCCTTCCTTTTTTCCTCACCTTTTCTCTCTCTCCTCTCTCTCTCTTTCCTCCCTCTTTCCCTCTCTTCTCTCTCTCTTTTCTCTCTCTTTTCTCTCCTTTTCTCTCTCTTCTCTCTCTCTCTTTCCTCCCTATTTTCCTCTCCTTTTCTCTCTCTCTAGCACTTTCTTGTTCCTTCTCTCTCTCTCTCTCTCAAATCAAGCTTTATTTAAACAACACATTTCATACATGGAATGAACACAATGTGTTTCACAGGGGGGAAAAAATGTATAAAAAATAAATATAAAAACGTATATATTTACTACACAACCAACATAAGAGGATTAAAAACAAAAGAATAACAATAAAACTGATCGACTAAAAAGTGAGGTGAGGAAAAGCAAAGCTAAAAAGGTGTGTTTTAAATCTGTCCACAGTTTCAGCCCCCCTCAGGTTCTCTGGCAGGTTATTCCAGAGGCTGGGGGCATAATAACTAAAGGCTGTCTCTCCATGCCTCTTGGTCCCCCTCAGGTTCTCTGGCAGGTTATTCCAGAGGCTGGGGGCATAATAACTAAAGGCTGTCTCTCCATGCCTCTTGGTCCCCCTCGGGTTCTCTGGCAGGCTATTCCAGAGGCTGGGGGCATAATAACTAAAGGCTGTCTCTCCATGCCTCTTGGCCCCCCTCAGGTTGTCTGGCAGGTTATTGCAGAGGCTGGGGGCATAATAACTAAAGGCTGCCTCTCCATGCCTCTTGGTCCCCCTCAGGTTCTCTGGCAGGTTATTCCAGAGGCTGGGGACATAATAACTAAAGGCTGTCTCTCCATGCCTCTTGGCCCCCCTCAGGTTCTCTGGCAGGCTATTCCAGAGGCTGGGGGCATAATAACTAAAGGCTGTCTCTCCATGCCTCTTGGCCCCCCTCAGGTTCTCTGGCAGGTTATTCCAGAGGCTGGGGGCATAATAACTAAAGGCTGTCTCTCCATGCCTCTTGGTCCCCCTCAGGTTCTCTGGCAGGTTATTCCAGAGGCTGGGGGCATAGTAACTAAAGGCTGTCTCTCCATGCCTCTTGGCCCCCCTCAGGTTCTCTGGCAGGCTATTACAGAGGCTGCGGGCATAGTAACTAAAGGCTGGGGGCATAATAACTAAAGGCTGCCTCTCCATGCCTCTCCATGTCTCTCGGTCCGAGGTTTATAAGACCAGTGCCAGAGGACCTGAGGGACCTACTGGGTACATAACTTAAAAGCAGTCTGACATGTATTGGGGTGCACATCGTGGATTGATTTAAAAACCAATAGAAGAATCTTCAAATAAATTCTAAAACTCACAGGTAGCCATTGCAGAGACCTTAAAACCGGTGTAATGTGTGCTCGCCATCTGGTCTTGGTCAGTACCCTGCAGCATTCTGTATGTTTTACAGTTGACCAATGGCTTTCTTGGGTAGACCAGATAGGAGAGCATTACAGTAGTCAAACCTGCTTGTAATAAAAACAGTGATGAGTCTCTCTGTATCAGCCTGAGAGAGAAACGGTCACACCTTGGCAATGTTCCTCAGGTGGTAAAAAACTATTTTGGTCACATTCCTAATGTTTGATTCAAAATTGAGTTCAGATTCTAAAATAACACCTAGGTTTTTTTAGCTGGTGTTTTATCTTTATTGCCCGATAATTAAAATGTGCGGACAGATTCTCTCTCTGTGCTTTAGCTCCAACAATAAGTACCTCGGTCTTGTCTTGATTTAGCTGGAGGAAGTTGTGAGCCATCCAAGTATTTCAATCACTAATACAGTCTAATAATTTATCCATGGAGCTAAAATCCTCTGGTGACACAGAAATGTAAAGTTGTGTATTATCTGCTTAGCAGGGAAAATCAATGCTGTGCTTTCTGATAACGCTGTGAAATAGTAACATATGTATACTGAACAGTACTTGACTCAAAATCGAACCTTGTGGAACTCCACATGTGATATGTATTTTCTCTGAGTTATGTTCCCCTTTCCTCTCTCTCTCTTTCCCCTCCCTCTCTCTCTCTCTCTCTCTTTCCCCTCCCTTTCTCTCTTTCCCCTCCCTCTCTCTCTTTCCCCTCCCTCTCTCTCTCTCTCTCCCCTCATTCTCTCTCTTCCCCCCCCTCTCTCTCTCTCCCCTCACTCTCTCTCTCTCCCCCTTTCTCTCGCACTCTCTCTTCCCCTCCCTCGTTTCCCTCCCTCTCTCTCTTTCCCCCTCTCTATCTTGCCCTCCCTCTCTCTATTTCCCCTCCTTCTCTCTATTTCCCCTCCCTTTCTCTCTTTCCCCCTCTCTCGCTCTCTCTCTCTCTTCCCCTCCCTCTCTCTATTTCCCCTCCCTCTCTCTCTTTCCCCCTCTCTCGCTCTCTCTCTCTCTTCCCCTCCCTCCCTCTCGCTCTTCCCCTCCCTCTCTCTATTTCCCCTCCCTCTCTCTCTTTCCCCCTCTCTCTCTCTCTCTCTTCCCCTCCCTCTCTCTCTTCCCCTCCCTCTCTCTATTTCCCCTCCCCCTCTCTTTCCCCCTCTCTCGCTATCTCTCTCTCTTCCCCTCCCTCTCTCTCTTTCCCCTCCCTCTCTCTCTTCCCCCCCCTCTCTCTCTCTCTCTCTCTCTTCCCCTCTCTCTCTCTCTTCCCCTCCCTCTCTCTCTCTTCCCCTCCCTCTCTCTCTTTCCCCCTCTCTCTCGCACTCTCTCTTCCTCTCCCTCTCTCTCTGTCCCCCTTTCTACCTCTCCCTCTTCCTCTCCCTCTTCCCCCTCTCGCCCGAGCATGTAAAACCTGTGGGCATGGATCAGTAATCACCAGTCAGATATAGTTCATACTGAGCTAATGGGGAGTCAAGACTATTGAACCCTGACATTCTTCAACCAAAACACAGTGAAAAGAAGTATCTCTTCTCGTGTGAACCACATTCAATTAAGAACTCAGAAAGGAAATTTAACTGTCTCAACTGCATAATTCGATCTTCAATTCATGACTAGTGAGTACGAAGTTAGGTCGCTGCAACAACAACAACAACAACAAAAACCGATGAAAACAATGAAGTAAAAGGATACAAAGCATCATATGTGTCAGACCACATTCAGTCCAGGACTTTCAGCCATTCATGTCATCTGAATGTGACACTAAAACATCAACTATCCTGACTCCCAAGCTGGCCTTTACTTAAGCAATAAGGCACTATGGGGTGTGGTATATGGCCAATTTGCCACGGATGTCAGCCAATCAACATTCAGGGCTGGAACCACACAGTTTATAATTTGGACTATAGCACCATTATCTTATACATTTGACACACCATGACTGAAACGATGTGGGCTTGATGTCTCGGAGAGAAAAGTTTTCTCAAACAGCTGCTGAGGAGCAAGAGGAGAGGAGAGAGAAGAGAAGAAAGAGAGATGAGAGAGAGAGAGACAGAGAGAGAGAGAGAGAGAGAGAGAGAGAGAGAGAGAGAGAGAGAGAGAGGAGAGAAGAGGAGATAAAGACAAGAGAGTAGAGAAGCCCATAGGAGATGACTCGAGCATACCCAGTCAGCCAGCCAGCCAGCCAGCCAGAAATATTCACTAACAGAGTAGGAATGCTTTGTTAAAAAGAGCGAGAAGCATCCCTAGGGCTGTCTCTGTGAATAAGCCAGAAGCTCTGACGCCTTTCTCACACTAAAGAAGAACAGCCACCCTCGCGCCTCCCCTCCCTCCACCCCTTCATTCTCTCGTTCTCACTAACTCCTTCCGTTCCTCAGCTCCATCTCTCCCTGGGAGTGACAGGGGTATAATTGTGCCACAGGGTTTTAGGCGGTGTGACATAGCTGTCACCTTGGAGACGTGCCACCACTCGCTCTACCGAGGAGCTGGCTTCCTTCCTGTTGTGGTGTCTCAAACATTTTTTGTTGACTTTATGTTGACTTTTCGTCAGAACAGTAATGGTTCGTAAACTTTCTCCCTACAGCGTTAGCGCTCAGCTAAGCATTCTGTGACACAAAAGGCATGAAATACAATATTGGTCAAGTTTTTATTTTGTCTAAACGAACTAGATTGTCTTTAGATAAAGATGACCTAAATGAGCATGAAGTCAGCATTGAGTACTCGTAGCAGTCTCGTTTGGATTCTTAACAAGTGTATTCTTCATGAGAATGTAACCACTATGACTAGTTGTGCAGTGAGGAAATGATGAGAACTTCTCTCAGCCTTCTCTCTGTCTTCTCTCTCTATCCTGTCTCTCCGTCCATCTTCTCTCTCTCCCTCCATCTTCTCTCTCTCACCCTCCATCTTCTCTCTCTCTCCATCTTCTCTCTCTCCCTCCATTTTCTCTCTCTCTCCCTCCATCTTCTCTCTCCCTCCATCTTCTCTCTCTCTCCCTCCATCTTCTCTCTCTCTCCCTCCATCTTCTCTCTCTCTCCCTCCATCTTCTCTCTCTCCCTCCATATTCTCTCTCTCTCCCTCCATCTTCTCTCTCTCTCTCCATCTTCTCTCTCTCTCCATCTTCTCTCTCTCTCCCTCCATCTTCTCTCTCTCTCCCTCCCTCCATCTTCTCTCTCTCTCCATCTTCTCTCTCTCCATCTTCTCTCTCTCCCTCCATCTTCTCTCTCTCTCCCTCCATCTTCTCTCTCTCCCTCCATCTTCTCTCTCTCTCCCTCCATCTTCTCTCTCTCCCTCCATCTTCTCTCTCTCCCTCCATCTTCTCTCTCTCTCCCTCCATCTTCTCTCTCTCTCCCTCCATCTTATCTCTCTCCCTCCATCTTCTCTCTCTCTCCCTCCATCTTCTCTCTCTCTCCCTCCATCTTCTCTCTCCCTCCATCTTCTCTCTCTCTCCCTCCCTCTGTCTCATTCTTTGAAAGAATGTCGCTGTAATAGATAGCAGCCATTTTACGAGCTCCTGACAAATTCTGCTTTTTTTTGTGTTTTTCTTTTTTTGTTCATAATGTTTCGTATGACCGAAAAGAGCATCTGGACATCAGAACAGCGATTAATAACCTCGATTCGGATGAAGATTTACTGATCGCCCAGGACCAGGCCCTAATCCCAGAGACTCGGGAAAGAAAAAGGCAGATTACGAGAATATGTCTTACATGAACTGTCTCTACCCTCCGTTCTATTGGTGAACATACAATCACTGGAGAACAAACTAGACAAGCTCCGTAAAACGAAAACAAAAACCTTATACATGTAATTATTCAGACCCTTTGCTAAGAGACTCGAAATTGAGCTCAGGTGCATCCTGTTTCCATTGATCATCCTTGAGATGTTTCTACAACTTGTTTCTACAACCATTCAATTGAATGGACATGATTTAGAAAGGCACACACTGGTCTAAGCCATGAGGTCGAAGGACTTGTCTGTAGAGCTCCGAGATAGTATTGTGTCGAGGCACAGATCTGGGGAAGGGTACCAACACATCTCTGCAGCATTTCTCCATCACTCTTAAATGGAAGACGTTGGGGACCACCAAGACTCTTCCTAGAGCTGGCCGCCTGGCAAAACTGAGGAATCGAGGGAGAAGGGCCTTGGTCAGGGAGGTGACAAGTCTCTGAATGTCCTTGAGTATTCCATCCAGAGCCTGGACTTGAACCCGATCGAACATCTCTGGAGAGACCTGAAAATAGCTGTGCAGCAACGTTCCCCATCCAAACTACATTCAGACCCTGTATTCAACTGTATTCAGACCTTTTACTCAGTACTTTGTTGAAGTACCTTTGGCAGCGATTACAGCCTCGAGTCCTCTTGGCTATGACGCTACAAGCTTGGCACACCTGTATTTGGGGAGTTTCTCCCATTCTTCTTTGCAGATCCTCTCAAGCTCTGTCAGGTTGGATAGGGAGTGTCGCTGCACAGCTATTTTCAGGTCTCTCCAGAGATGTTCGATTGGGTTCAAGACCGGGCTCTGGCTGGGCCACTCAAGGACATTCAGAGACTTGTCCCAAAGCCGCTCCTGCATTGTCTTGGCTGTGTGCTTAGGGTCGTTGTCCTGTTGGATGGTGAACCTTCGCCCCAGTCTGAGGTCCGGAGCGCTCTGGAGCAGGTTTTTATCAAGGATCTCTCTGTACTTTGCACTGTTCATCTTTCCCTCGATCCTGACTAGTCTACCAGTCCCTACCACTGAAAAACATCCCCGCAGCATGATGCTGTCTCCACCATGCTTCACTGTGTGGATGGTGCCAGGTTTCCTCCAGATGTGATGCTTGGCATTCAGACCAAAAAGTTCAATCTTGGTTTCATCAGACCAGAGAATCTTGTTTCTGATTGTCTGAGAGTCCTTTAGGTGGCTTTTAGCAAACTCCAAGCGTATAAGGGCACAAGGCGAGATCCAGATGCAGACACGGGAGGCAGATGGTTTGAGTCTTTGATATTTATTATAATCCAAAAGGGTAGGCAAGAGAATGGTCGTGGACAGGCAAAAGGTCAAAACCAGTTCAGAGTCCAGGAGGTACAGAGTGGCAGGCAGGCTCGAGGTCAAGGCAGGCAGAATGGTCAGGCAGGCGGGTACAGAGTCCAGAAACAGGCAAGGGTCAAAAACCGGGAGGACTGGCAAAAGGAGAATAGAAAAAGCAGGAAAAACCCGCTGGTTGACTTGAACATACAAGACAAACTGGCACAGAGAGATAGGAAACACAGGGATAAATACACCGGGGAAAATAAGTGACACCTGGAGGGGGTGTAGACAATCACAAGGACAGGTGAAACAGATCAGGGTGTGACAGAGAGAGGTGTAGAGATGCGTTGGGCAGATCGCACCACCCTCTGGAGAGCTCTGCAGTTGCGGGCGGTGCAGTTGCCGTACCAGGCGGTGATACAGCCCGACAGGATGCTCTCAATTGTGCATCTGTAAAAGTTTGTGAGGGTTTTAGGTGACAAGCCAAATTTCTTCAGTCTCCTGGGGTTGAAAAGAGGCTTTTGCGCCTTCTTCACCACACTGTCTATGTGGGTGGATCATTTCAGATTGTCAGTGATGTGTACGCCGAGGAAGTTGAAGCTTTTCACCTTCACCTTCGTTTTGTGGACATTGAGGGAGAGGTTGTTTTCCTGGCACCACTCCTATAGTGCCGTCCTTCCTATAGGCTGTCTCGTCATTGTTGGTAATCAGGCCTACTACTGTTGTGTCGTCTGCAAACTTGATGATTGACTTGGAGGCATGTGTGGCCACACTTTCATGGGTGAACAGGGAGTAGAGGAGGGGGCTGAGCACACACACTTGTGGAGCCCCTGTGTTGAGGATTAGCGAACTGGAGGTATTGTTTCCTACCACCTGGGGGAGGTCCGTCAGGAAGTTCAAGACCCAGTTGCACAGGGCAGGATTCAGACCCAGGGCCCCGAGCTTAATGATGAGCTTGGAGGGTACTCTGGTGTTGAATGCTGAGCTATAGTCAATGGAACAGCATTCTTACATAGATGGTGCTCTTGTCCAGATGGGATAGAGCAGTGTGCAGTGCGATGGCGATTGCATCGTCTGTGGATCTATTGGGGCGGTAAGCAAATTGAAGTGGGTCTAGGGTGTCAGGTAAGGTAGAGGTGATATGATCCTTAACTAGCCTCTCAAAGCACTTCATGATGACAGAAGTGAGTGTCATGGGGCGATAGTAATTTAGTTCAGTTACCTTTCATTTCTTGGGTACAGGAACATCTTGAAGCATGTGGGGACAGCAGACTGGGATAGGGAGAGAGTGAATACGTCCATAAACACTCCAGCCAGCTGGTCTGCGCATGCTCTGAGGACACGGCTAGGGATGCCTTCTGGGCCGGCAGTCTTGCGAGGGTTAACACGCTTATATGTCTTACTCACGTCGGCCACGGAGAACGAGAGCCCACAGTCAAAGAGGCTAAGAAGGTGTTTAGCTTGTCCAGGAGCAAGACGTCGTTGTCCGCGACGTGGCTGGTTTACCCTTTGTAATCTGTGATTGTCTGTAGACCCTGCCACATACGTCTCATGTCTGAGACGTTGAATTGCGACTCCACTTTGTCTCTGTACTGACGTTTTGCCTGTTTGATTGCCTTACGGAGCAAATAACTACATATTCAAACATATTCCCAGTCACCTTGCCATGGTTAAATGCAGTGGTTCAAGCTTTCAGTTTGCGCAAATACTGCAATCTATCCACGGTTCCTGATTTGGTAGGTTTTAATAGTCACAGTGGGAACAACATCCCCTATACATTTGCTGATGAACTCAGTCAACGTGTCCGTGTATACGTCAATGTTATTCTCAGAAGCTACCTGGAACATATTCCAGTCTGCGTCATCAAAACAATCTTGAAGCATGTATTCCAATTGGTCAGACCACCGTTGAATAGACCTTAGCACAGGTACTTCCTGTTTGAGTTTCTGCCTATAGTATGGGAGGAGCAAAATGGAGTCATTATCTGATTTGCCGAAGGGAGGGCGGAGGAGGGCCTAGTAGGCATCCCGGAAGGGGGAGTAGCAGTGGTCTAGTGTTTTTCCAGCACGAGTACTACAGTCAGTGTGTTGATAGAATTTCGGTAGTGTTTTCCTCAAATTTGCTTTGTTAAAATCCCCAGCTACAATAATCTGCCGTCTCGAATGTTAGACTCCACTCTGTGAGACACATCAATCTGCCGGTTGAAAATGGTGAGATTATAGTCTCCAAATTTGATAGTGCAGTTTGTTTAGGTAATTTTACAGCTAACTAGCTATGTTACATGCTGATATTGTCTTTGTATTATTGTGTGTAGCTATGTTTGCTAACTAGCTGCATAGCTAGCCAGCGAGCCCATAGAGAGAGCATTGCATTGTGGATTTTGTAGTCGACTTGAGCTGCAACAGATTACCACAATGATTTTCCATGTTGCTACCAACCTTATTGTAATGCCAAAATGAAACATCTGTTGACAAACAATTTTGTCCTCACATATTAGTATTATTTAACACTGTACATTAAAGGAATTAGTGGTTTTGGATAGATTTTTCCTTCAAATCCACTTCAATCAGTTTAGATGAAGGGTAAGAGACAGGTTAAAGAAGTAATTTTAAGCCTTGAGACAATTGAGACATGGATTGTGTATTTGTGCCATGGGCAAGAAAAAAGGTTTAAGTGCCTTTGAACGGGGTATGGTAGTAGGTGCCAGGCACACTGGTTTGTGTCAAGAACTACAACGCTGCTGGGTTTTTCACACTCAACAGTTTCCCATGTGTATCAAGAATGGTCCACCACCCAAAGGACATCCAGCCAACTTGACACAACTGTGGGAAGCATTGGACTCAACATGGGTCAGTATCCCTGTTGAACGCTTTCGACACCTTGTAGGGTCCGTGCCCTGATGATTTCATCCAACAGGCAAATCGTGATTACAGGACTAAGATTGAATCATACTACACCGGCTCTGACCCTTGTCGGATGTGGCAGGGCTTGAAGACCATTACAGACTAGAAAGGGAATCACAGCCGAGAGCTGCCCAGTGACACGAGCCTACCAGACGAGATAAACTACTTCTATGCTCGCTTCGAGGCAAATAACACTGAAACATGTATGAGATCACCAGCTGTTCCGGAAGACTGTGTGATCACGTTCTCCACAGCCGATGTGAGTAAGACCTTTAAACAGGTCAACATTCACAAGGCCACAGGGCCAGACAGATTACCAGGAAGTGTACTGCGAGCATGCGCTGACCGACTGGCAAGTGTCTTCACTGAAATGTTCAACCTCTCCCTGTCCAAGTCTGTAATACCAACATGTTTTAAGCAGACCACCATAGTGCCTGTGCCCAAGAACACTAAGGTAACCTGCCTAAATGACTACCGACCAGTAGCACTCACGTCTGTAGCCATGAAGTGCTTTAAAAGGCTGGTCATGGCTCACATCAACACCATTATCCCAGAAACATTAGACCCCCTCCAATTTGCATACCGCACCAACAGATCCACAGATGATGCAATCTCTATTGCACTCCATACTGCCCTTTTCCACCTGGACAAAAGGAACACCTATGTGAGAATGCTATTCATTGACTACAGCTCAGCGTTCAACACCATAGTACCCTCAAAGCTCATCACTAAACTAAGGATCCTGGGACTAAACACCTCCCTCCGTAACTGGATCCTGGACTTAATTACGGGCCGCCCCCAGGTGATAAGGGTAGGTAACAACACATCCGCCACACTGATGCTCAACACAGGGGCCCCTCAGGGGTGCGTGCTCAGTCCCCTCCTGTACTCCCTGTTCACTCATGACTGCACGGCCAGGCACGACTCCAACACCATCATTAAGTTTTCCAATGACACATCAGTGGTAGACCTGATCACTGACAACAACGAGACAGTTTATAGGGAGGAGGTCAGAGACCTGGCCGTGTGGTGCCAGGACATCAACGTCTCCCTCAACGTGATCAAGACAAAGGAGATGATTGTGGACTACAGGAAAAAGAGGACCGAGCACGCCCCCATTCTCATCGGCGGGGCTGCAGTGGATTAGGTTGATAGTTTCAAGTTCCTTTGTGTCCACATCACCAACAAACTAATGGTCCAAGCACACCAATACAGTGGTGAAAAGGGCACGACAAAACCTATTACCCCTCAGGAGATTGAAAAGATTTGGCATGGGTCCTCAGATCCTCAAAAGGTTCCACAGCTGCACCATCGAGAGCATCCTGACTGGTTGCATCACTGCCTGGTTTGGCAAATGCTCGGCCTCCGACCGCAAGGCAATACAAAGGGTAGTGCAAATGGCCCAGTACATCACTGGGGCCAAGCTTCCTGCCATCCAGGACCTCTATACCAGGCGGTGTCAGAGGAAGGCCGTAAAAATTGTCAAAGACTCCAGCCACCCTAGTCATAGACTGTTCTCTCTGCTACCGCACGGCAAGCAGTACCGGAGTGCCAAGTCTAGGTCCAAGAGGCTTCTAAACAGCTTCTACCCCCAAGCCATAAGACTCCTGAACATCTAATCAAATGGCTACCCAGACTATTTGCATTGCCCCCCACCGCCCTTCCCCTCTTTCACACCGCTGCTACTCTCTGTTGTTACCATCTATGCATAGTCACTTTAATAACTCTACCTACATGTACATATTACCTCATCTAACCAGTGCCCCTGCACATTGACTCTGTACCGGTACCCCCCTGTATATAGTCTCGCTATTGTTATTTTACCTCTGCTCTTTAATTACTGTTGTATTCGAATACCTGTTGTATTCGGGCACGTGTGACTAATACTAATTGATTTGTTTTGTTAGACTTCAGTGCTGCTTTTGACATTATTGATCATAGTCTGCTGCTGGAAAAATGTATGTGCTATGGCTTTACACCCCCTGCTATATTGTAGATAAAGAGTTACCTGTCTAACAGAACACAGAGGGTGTTCTTTAATGGAAGCCTCTCCAACATAATCCAGGTAGAATCAGGAATTCCCCAGGGCAGCTGTCTAGGCCCCTTACTTTTTTCAATCTTTACTAACGACATGCTAGTGTGTCTATTTATGCGGATGACTCAACAATATACACATCAGATACTACAGCGACTGAAATGACTGCAACACTTAAAACAAAGAAATGCAGTTACTTTCAGAATGTGCGCCAATTAATAAATTAGTCCTAAATATATATATTTTTTAAAGCATTGTATTTGGGACAAATCAGTAACTAAACCTTAAAACTCAACTAAATCTTGTAATAAATAATGTGGAAAGTGAGCAAGTTGAGGTGACTAAACTGGTTGGAGTAACGCTGGATTGTAAACTGTCATGGTCAAAACAATATTGATACAACAGTAGCTAAGATGGGGAGAATTATGTCCATAATAAAGCGCTGCTCTACCTTCTTAACAGCACCATCAACAAGGCAGGTCCTACAGGCCCTAGTTTCTACCTTCTTAACAGCACTATCAACAAGGCAAGTCATACAGGCCCTAGTTTCTACCTTCTTAACAGCACTATCAATAAGGCATGTCCTACAGGCCCTAGTTTTGGGACTACTGTTCAGGCGTGTGGTCAGGTGCCACACAGAGGGACTTAGGAAAATTGCAATTGGCTCAGAACAGGGCAGCACGTCTGGCCCTTAAATGTACATGGAAAACTAACATTAATAATATGCATGTCAATCTCTCCTGGCTAAAAGTGACGGAGAGATTGACTTCATCACTACTTGTATTTATGAGAGGTATTGACATGTTGAACGCACAGAGCTGTCTGTTTGAGCTGCTGGCGCACAGCTCAGACACCCATGGATACCCCACAAGACATGCCACCAGAGGTCTCTTCACAGTACTACATAGAGCCATGACTACATGGAACTCTATTCCACATTAGGTAAATGATGCAGTAGAATCTGATTTTAAAAACAGATAAAAATACACCTTATGGAACAACAGGGACTCATACACACACATGATAACATACACACTATACACACACACTATACACACTATACACACACATGGATTTTGCATTGTAGATATGTGGTAGTGGAGTAGGGGCCTGAGGGCACACACTTAGTGAGTTGTAAAATCTGTTATGAATGTATTGTAATGTTTTTAAAATTGTATAACTGCCGGACCCCAGGAAGAGTAGCTGCTGCTTTGGCAGGAACTAACAGGCTGACTACACCGCTCTAAATAAATTTAGAAATCTGTTATTCAATTATTGTACCCACACTGCTCGCTCTCGCCAACGGGTGTCTGCGTTGCCAAGGGCTAAAATAGAAGTCAGTGCTATTTCTGACGCAGATCACACTGCAAGTCCTGCCTCTCCCATCTCCTCATTGGTTTATAGAAGCAGGTACCCACGTGCCATCTCCTCATTGGTTATACCCACGTGGGTGACTGAAAGACGAACGAGGTCAGTGGCGGTAATGCACCTAATTTATGAAAGTGGCCAATTGCATTATAAAGTCAAGAGAAGAAAAAGCCTGGAAGGAGGAGAGATGAATAGAAACGATTCGGTTGACCGTTTTATGTGTGGATTAATTGTCGGAGTCGAGGACCTTGTGCATTTCAGGTAAAATAACAACTCAATATTTATATCCCAGGACATATTAGCTAGCAACAGCAAGCTAGCTAAATAGGACAAATTAGCTAGAAAGTGCAATCTAGCTAGCTACATTTCCATACATGTTTAATGCTTTTCGACCTGTCCACAAATTAATATAATTGGTTCAGAGTTTGTTTTGATATTTTAACCTGCGTGTCGTGATCGCGTTTGGTATGGTGGGACAAAATACATTTATGCACGATGGCGCACGTGCGCAGCCGGTTTGGGTTCCGTGTAATGGGGATCCATAATAAACTCCAGGAAGAGTAGCTGCTGCCTTGGCAGGAACTAATGGGGATCCATAATAAACCCCAGGAAGAGTAGCTGCTGCCTTGGCAGGAACTAATGGGGATCCTTTAATAAATACAAATACCCCTGCACATCGACTCGGTACTGGTACCCTGTGTATATAGCCAATTTATCAACGTTGTTGAGAAGGGCCTGTAAGTAAGCATTTCACTTTTAATCTATACCTGTTGTTTACGAAGCATAACATTTCATTTCCTCTCTCTCTCTCTCTCTCTCTCTCTCTCTCTCTCTCTCTCTCTCTCTCTCTCTCTCTCTCTCTCAAGTTTTAATTCAATATAAAGAGTTCAGATGAGCTATATTGGAATTGACAACTTTAAGAGTTACTGGAGGAAACCAGCGTTGCAGCATTTTATTTTTGGTGACCTAATTGTATCCTCCCCATGGCTGCCTGCTAGCTGCTTGTGGGGTATCTCAGTCAGTCCTCAAAAGGCTTCATTTCCTCATTCAAATTATTCATCATCCCACAGATTTCTTTCTTTCCTTTTTCAGTTTTGATACCTTTGGTGTGCTCTGTGGGGATTTTGGAAGAGGGAAAAAGTGCTTCTTTGTTTTTTTACAAGCTATTGTTGAAACACCTTAAGTCTCTGGTGAGCAGGAGGAAGCATCCTAGACAGACTGCTGTATTTAGAGAAACATTCAAAGAAACAACACAAGGAGACAGTGTTAAATGATGATTGTCTGTGACATTTTAACAATTGATTAAAGACAGATAAGTTTCAATAGTGGGGGTTTACTTTTACTTCAGCTAGCCTGCAGTCTGACACAAAGAAGTAGCATTCCTTTCTAAGAAATGATCTAAATAAGATGGAAAATGTGGTGATATCTCTTATTTTTCTAATAAACAATGCATGAATATTGTTTCACTTACACGCACACCATCTCAAATCAACTTTATATTCAAACATGCTACAGTTTATACTACAGGTCCAACTATCACAACACAACACAATATAGAGTTAGTCAAGTCTCTTTAGACATTTTCAGAGGGAGAGAGAAAGAGAGAGCAGAGAGAGGGAAAGAAAAAGAGGGGTGCTGCAGGTGTGCACAATATTTTTTTAAGAAAGTGGCATAGACACCACACAGACCGAGAGAGTGAGTGCTGTTGTTAGCTGCTTAGTGAGATGCTAATCTATCTGACTGTTGTTAGCTGCTTAGTGAGATGCTAATCTATCTGACTGTTGTTAGCTGCTTAGTGAGATGCTAACCTATCTGACTGTTGTTAACTGCTTAGTGAGATGCTAACCTATCTGACTGTTGTTAACTGCTTAGTGAGATGCTAACCTATCTGACTGTTGTTAACTGCTTAGTGAGATGCTAACCTATCTGACTGTTGTTAACTGCTTAGTGAGATGCTAATCTATCTGACTGTTGTTAACTGCTTAGTGAGATGCTAACCTATCTGACTGTTGTTAACTGCTTAGTGAGATGCTAACCTATCTGACTGTTGTTAACTGCTTAGTGAGATGCTAACCTATCTGACTGTTGTTAACTGCTTAGTGAGATGCTAATCTATCTGACTGTTGTTAGCTGCTTAGTGAGATGCTAATCTATCTGACTGTTGTTAGCTGCTTAGTGAGATGCTAATCTATCTGACTGTTGTTAGCTGCTTAGTGAGATGCTAACCTATCTGACTGTTGTTAGCTGCTTAGTGAAATGCTAATCTATCTGACTGTTGTTAGCTGCTTAGTGAGATGCTAATCTATCTAACTGTTGTTAGCTGCTTAGTGAGATGCTAATCTATCTAACTGTTGTTAGCTGCTTAGTGAGATGCTAATCTATCTGACTGTTGTTAGCTGCTTAGTGAGGTGCTAATCTATCTGACTGTTGTTAGCTGCTTAGTGAGATGCTAATCTATCTGACTGTTGTTAGCTGCTTAGTGAGGTGCTAATCTATCTGCGATGCCATGTGCAGTACCAAAGTAATATAACGTGAGGATATGTATAGTCATTTCCATATGTCTGCTGAGTGTTACCCTGCTGATAATGCCTGGCGTGTGTGCGGTGCATGGTGGCGCGTGGCGGTGTCCTGTAGGGAAGGCTAAGCTCCCCACCCGGCCCAGCGACAACAGCTGGTGTGCGGCGGCTGTACCCCGCTGATCAGATCTTGTCCGTCACATTTCCCCTAATTAACGGATCTCCCGGTTCCCAATATGAGGCTACACACTCCCTCGTTCTGGTTCTATTCATCTGATCTGGGTGACCCTTGACCTTCCTCAAGCCCGCTGGGCACACAAGGGGGAATCCAGATGAAGCGGGGAGAGGGTATGAGACACAAGACCAAACGAACCAGGCTACATGCTCTGCTGGGATATTTTAGATTAATGTGTCAAGATGTTTAGAGTTTTTTTTATTGCAGTTTCTGACATGGAACCTCAGACAGACCAGACTAGCTTGAATAAGGTTTGGATAAGAATTTCACCTAACCAATAACCATTTAGTGTGGGATTTTGTTTTGGGTAATGTCATTGTTACATTTGTATCCATAAAATGTATTTTCCACTGAATAAAAATGGCATAGCTAGATGGTTTGTGTCTAAGTCTGTAGAGTGCCTTCGGAAGCTATTCAGACCCCTTGACTTTTTCCACATTTTGTTAATTTACAGCCTTATTCTAAAATGGATTAAATTGTTTTTTTCCCCCTCATCAATCTGCACACAATACCCCATAATGACAAAGAAAAAATAGGTTTTTGAGATTTTTGCTAATTTAATAAAAATAAAACACTGAAATATCACATTTACGTACGAATTCAGACCCTTTACTCAGTACTTATTTGAAGCACCTTTGGCAGCGATTACAGCCTTGAGTCTTCTTGGGTATGACGCTACAAGCATGGCACATCTGTATTTGGGAAATGTCTCCCATTATTCTCTGCAGATCCTCTCAAGCTCTGTCAGGATGGATGGGGAGCATCGTTGCACAGCTATTTTCAGGTCTCTCCAGAGATGTTCAATCGGGTTCAAGTCGGGGCTCTGGCTGGGCCACTCAAGGACATTCCGAGACTTGTCCCGAAGCCACTCCTGCATTGTCTTGGCTGTGTGCTTAGGGTCGTTATCCTGTTGGAAGGTGAACACCTCACACTTTACTCAGTACTTTGTTGAAGCACCTTTGGCAGCGATTACAGCCTTTAGTCTTCTTGGGTAAGACGCTACAAGCTTGGCACATCTGTATTTGGGGAGTTTCTCCCATTCTTCTCTGCAGATTCTCTCAAGCTCTGTCGGGATGGATGGGGAGGGTCGCTGCACAGCTATTTTCAGGTCTCTCCAGAGATGTTCGATCGAGTTCAAATCCGGGCTCTGGCTGGGCCACTCAAGGACATTCCGAGACTTGTCCTGAACCACTCCCGAACCACTCCTGCATCGTCTTGGCTGTGTGCTTAGGGTTGTTGTCCTGTTGGAAGGTGAACCTTCACCCCAGTCTGAGGTCCTGAGTGCTTTGGAGCAGGTTTTCATCAAGGATCTCTCTGTACTTTGCTCCATTCATCTTTCCCTCGATCCTGACTAGTCTCCCAGTCCCTGCCGCTGAAAAACATCCCCACAGCATGATGCTGCCACCACCATGCTTCACCATTGGGATGGTGCCAGGTTTCCTCCAAATGTGACGCATGGCAGTCAGGCCAAAGAGTTCAATATTGGTTTCATCAGACCAGAGAATCTTGTTTCTCATGTTCTGAGAGTCCTTTAGGTGCCTTTTGGCAAACTCCAAGTGGGCTTTCATGTGCCTTTTACTGAAGAGCGGCTTCTGTCTGGAAACTCTACCGTAAAAGCCTAATTGGTGGAGTGCTGCAGAGATGGTTGTCCTTCTGGAAGGTTCTCCCATCTCCACAGAGGAACTCTGGAGATCTGTCACAGTGACCATCGGGTTCTTGGTCACATCACTGACCAATGCCCTTCTCCCCCGATTGCTCAGTTCTGCCAGGTGGCCAGCTCGAGGAAGAGTCTGGTGGTTCCAAACTTCTTCCATTCAAGAATGATGGATTCCACTGTGTTCTTGGTCACCTTCAATGCTGCAGACATTTGTTGGTACCCTTCCCCAGATCTGTGCCTCGATACAATCCTGTCTCAGAGCTCTACTGACAATTCCTTTGACCTCATGGGTTGGGTTTTGCTCTGACATTCACTGTCAACTGTGGGACCTTATATTAACAGATTATATTCCAAATCATGTCCAATCAATAGAATTTACCAGGTGGACTCCAATCAAGTTGTCGAAACATCTCAAGGATGATAAATGGAAACAGGATGCACCTGAGCTCAATTTCGAGTCTCATAGAAAAGGGTCTGAATACTTTTGTAAATAATGTATTTCTGTTGTTTTTTTAATTATACATTTGCAAACATTTCTAAAAAACAGTTTTTTCTTTGTCATTATGGGGTATTGTGTGCAAATTGATGAGGAATTGTTTTTATTTCATACATTTTAGAATAACGCTGTAACGTAACAAAATGTGGAAAAAGTCAAGGGGTCTGATACTTTCTGAAGGCACGGAAGTGTTATATGGAGGGGGGGTTGACATACCGTAGTGTTCCTTCATTCACAACACACAGACTGCACCTGAAGACGAACCAGCTGGTGATGTGAAAGGTGTGCTCTAATTTAAAACGCACTTCATTAAAATGCAATATACCATATTTAATGTCTTCAAATAAGAAAGACAGCTTTCAAGTCCTTGAAGATCAATAAAAGGCATTTTTTTCCATTTTATTTTTTACCAAATGTCCAACATAAACTTAATTGTGGAATCTTTTCTAAATATTTTAAATTCCTGCTAATAGGTTTGTATAGATTCTGCATCTGACATTCAACCTTCAATCTTTTGTTTTGCGTTGATGTTTTGACATTTATTGGAGCGGGATTGAAAATTGAAAGGACTATTTTAGTTGTTTTGTTTATTTGTTACCATTGTTTAAACCCCATTCCCATTTGCACTGAGTGAGAGAGAACCACACTGAAGAACAGAACAGTGTATGCACCCCGAATAGCAACCTATTTCCTACATAGTGCACTACTTTTAACTGGAGGGAATATAGGGAGTAGGGATTCACTAAATAGGGAATAGGGTGCCATTTTGGACTCAAACCGTATTTATTCAATTGGGTGAGAGAGATGGCTCCATACACTGCCAAAGAGAGATTCATTAAAACTTAATTAATATGCATCATTATGTAAATGAGGTTGTAGTTAATGAGTTTTTAAAATAAGCATTCCTTAATTAGTTCACTTTTAATGGCATCATCATTTATCTTTTTCTTCTTTGAAGCAGAATGATGCGGAAAACGTTAGGCAGAGGTAGTCCTAGTGAAATGCTAATCTATGTTTTATCATCTTATTTTTCTGATTTCTCTGTGATTGCCATGACATCTTGGATCTTGTCGCTAATAAGGGACGTTAGTGTTTTTTAATGTCAGTTATTTCAATTTAAACAACGTCTGTGAAATCTCTCTGTATAGGAAAGGGTCCGTGATGACACAAAATGCTCAACGTATCTCTTTCACAAACAAATAAACGTATATCTTCACTAATGCTTATAAATTGCTACTTATGTATGCGATTTTTCACTCCAGTTTGTGAGATTCATCAACAGCTCTCGTTTTACACTTTGAAGGTGTCAGGAGACTTGTGAAGATTGGTGAAGTTGTTTCAGCGTCGCACACAGAGACAATCGGTCCCCTGCACTTCCTGTAAAAAAAAACTAGCACACTTCCTTCTCCTTTGGAGAGCTCCGAACACGAGTTTGGCTTGTTCGTTTTCTCTAAATCAATGTGTGTGTGTGTGTGTGTGTGTGTGTGTGTGTGTGTGTGTGTGTGTGTGTGTGTGTGTGTGTGTGTGTGTGTGTGTGTGTGTGTGTGTGTGTGTATTTGTGTCATACATCATGTCATATCAACTCTATGACCTCTACCCTGATAATCATCTTCATCTTCAATTAATCAAATCAACCCAGACTATTTACATTGACGTCCCCCCCCCCAAAAATCCTATTTTGTTGCCTTACAAATTGGAATTAAAATAGATTTTTTGGGGGGGGTTTATCATTTGATTTACACAACATGCCTACCACTTTGAAGATGCAAAATATTTTTTTGTGTGAAACAAACAAGAAATAAGAAAAAAAACTGAAAACTTGAGCTGCTCCAGCTCCTTCAAGTTTGATGGGTTCCGCTAGTGTACAGCAATCTTTAAGTCATACCACAGATTCTCAATTGGATTGAGGTCTGGGCGTTGACTAGGCCATTCTAAGACATTTAAATGTTTCCCCTTAAACCACTCGAGTGTTGCTTTAGCAGTATGCTCAGGGTCATTGTCCTGCTGGAAGGTGAACCTCCGTCCCAGTCTCAAATCTCTGGAAGACAAACAGGTTTCCCTCAAGAATTTACCCTTATTTAATGCCATCCATCATTCCTTCTATTCTTACCAGTTTCCCAGTCCCTGTTGATGAAAAACAACCACACAGCATGATGCTGCCACCACAATGCTTCACTGTGGGGATGGTGTTCTCGGAGTGATGAGAGGTGTTGGGTTTGCGCCAAACATAGGGTTTCCTTGATGGCCAAAAAGCTACATTTTAGTCTCATCTGACCAGAGTACCTTCTTCCATATGTTTGGGGAGTCTCCAACATGCCTTTTGGCTTATTTTTTTTCTTTAAGAAATGGCTTTTTTCTGGCCACTCTTCCATAAAGCCCAGCTCTGTGTGTACGGCTTAAAGTGGTCCTATGGACAGATACTTCAATCTCCGCTGTGGAGCTTTGCAGCTCCTTCAGGGTTATCTTTGATCTCTTTGTTGCCTCTCTGATTAATGCCCTCCTTGCCTGGTCTGTGAGTTTTAGTGGGCGGCCCTCTCTAGGCAGGTTTGTTGTGGTGCCATATTCTTTCCATTTTTAAATAATGGATGTAATGGTGCTCCATGGGATGTTCAAAGTTTTGGATATTTTTTTATAACCCAACCCTGATCTGTACATCATCACAACTTTGTCCCTGACCTGTTTGGAGAGCGCCTTGGTCTTCATGGTGCCGCTTGCTTGGTGGTGCCCCTTGCTTAGTGGTTTTGCAGACTCTGGGGCCTTTCAGAGCAGGTATATATATACTGAGATCATGTGACAGATTATGACACTTAGATTGCACACAGGTGGACTTTATTTAACTAATTATGTGACTTCTGAAGGTAATTAGTTGCACCAGATCTTATTTGGCGGCTTCATAGCAAAGGGGTTGAAAACATATACACGCAGCATTTTTCCGTTTTTTTATTTTTTAGATATATTTTTAAACAAGTTATTTTTTTCATTTCACTTCACCAATTCGGACTATTTAGTGTATGTCTGTTACACGAAATCCAAATAAAAATCAATTCAAATTACAGGTTGTAATGCAACAAAATAGGAAAAACGCCAAGGGGGATGAATACTTTTACAAGGCACTGTACATGTACAAATTACCAAAAACACAAACACACAGATGGCATCTCCTACCCTGAGGACCATCCTTAATGTACCTTCTCAGAAGGAATCAGTGGCATCATTCCACCTGATACGTTAGCACTGGGCGGTACAAGCTTTCTGCATTAACATAAAAAAAATCACTATATCACGGATGAGAGTATGACTATGCTCCTCCCACGTGGATTGGTAAGTGGAAATTAATAAGAACATGAATGTATCATCGTAGAACAAGTCACATCGTCATAATACTCTCTCGGCCTATAGAGGTTTTAATATTACAATTATACTGAACAAAAATATAAACGGAACATGTAACACTTTCAACAATTTTACTGAGTTACAGCTCATATAAGGAAATCAGTCAATTGAAATACATTAATGAGGCCCTAATCTATGGATTTCACATGACTGGGCAGGGGCACAGCCATAGGTGGGCGTGGGCCCACCCTCTGGGGAGCCAGGCCCAGCCAATCCAAATGAGTTTTTCCCCACACAAGGGCTGTATTACAGACAGAAATCCTCCTCAGTTCCATCAGCTGTCTGGGTGTCTGGTCTCAGACGATCCCGGAGGTGAAGACGCCTGATGAGGAGGTCCTCGGCTGGCATGGTTACACGTGGTCTGCGGTTGTGAGGCCAGTTGGACGTACTGCCAAATTCTCTAAAATGACATTGGCTTATGGTAGAGAAATTATCATTCAATTATCTGGCAACAGCGCTGGTGGACAATCCCTGAGACATTTAGAGTGTCTTTTGCTTGTCCCCAGCACAAGGTGCACCTGTGTAGTGATCATGCTGTTTAATGAGATTATTGATATGCCACACCTGTCAGGTGGATGGATTATATTGGCTCACTAACAGGGATGCAATCAAATTTGAGCACAAAATTTGAGAGAAATAAGCTTTTTGTGCGTATGGAACATTCCTGGGATCTTTTATTTCAGCTGATGAAACATGGGACCAACACTTTACATGTTGTGTTAATATTTTTGTTCAGTATACATTAAATCTAAACGTTGGCCATTCAATTAACCACTACAGTATGTGGACACCTGCTTGTCGAACATCTCATTCCAAAATTATGGGCATTAATATGGAGTTGGTCCCACCTTTTCAGCCTCCACTCTTCTGGGAAGGCTTTCCACTCGATGTTGGAACATTGCGGCGGGGACTTGCTTCCATTCAGCAACAAGAGCATTACTGAGATCTTAAATATACTTATTATTTTTTTTAATGTATTATTATTATCTATTTATTTCCTATATAAAAGCTCCCCTCTCCTCTCTCAGCTCAAGCTGTGGTTCTGGTCTGTCTCATTATTTACAGTTGCATTGCCGTGGAATTAATTCTCATAGACACATATAAATTATTGTTTAACGAGAAGCTGTATCCTATAAATTATTCAAAACACCTGGGATTACAATACGAGATCAAATGATAGGAGAGAGTATTCTCTGCTGGAGCATCGGCCTGCATCCCCCCCCCCCCCCCCCGCCTGGTTTGATGTTACACACTATCTGGTTATGTGAGAATAATTGAGGAGAAATAGTGTGGTGGTGTATGTGACTGTGTAACATATGATACTCTGGACAGATTGATCTGTGTAGACCGTATCTACACTGAACAAAAATATAAACGCAACATGAAAAGTGTTGGTCAAAGTGAAAAGTGTTGGTAAAGTGTTGGTCCCATGTTCCATATGCACAAAAAGATTAGTGCTGACGAGTATTTCTGTCTGTTATAAAGCCCAATTTGTGGGGAAAAAGTCATTCTGATTGGCTGGGCCTGGCTACCCAATTGGGTGGGCCTACAGTGCATTCTGAAAGTATTCAGACCCCTTACCTTTTTCCACATTTGGTTACATTTTACAGCCTTATTCTAAAATGGATTCGATTTAAAAAAAATCCTCATCAATCTACACACAATACCCCATAATGACATCACAATACCCCATAATAACAAAGCGAAAACAGGTTTGTATTACAAATACAAAACAGAAATACTGTATTTTCATACGTATTCAGAGCCTTTGCTGTGAGACTAGAAATTGAGCTCAGGTGCATCTTGTTTCCATTGATCATGTTTCGACAACCTGATTGGAATCCACCTGTGGTAAATTCAATTGATTGGACATGATTTGGAAAGGCACACACCTGCCTATATGAGGTCCCACAATTAACAGTGCATGTCAGAGCAAAAAACCAAGCCATGAGGTTGAGGAGACAGGATTGTGTCGAGGCACAGATCTGGGGAAGGGTACCAAAACATTTCTGCAGCATTGAAGGTCCCCAAGAACACGGTGGCCTCCATAATTCTTAAATGGAAGAAGTTTGGAACCACCAGACTCTTCCTGGAGCTGGCCACCTGGCAAAACTGAGCAATCGGGGGAGAAGGGCCTTGGTCAGCGACGTGACCAAGAACCCGATGGTCACTGTGACAGACCTCCAGAGTTCCTCTGTGGAGATGGGAGAACCTTCCAGAAGGACAACCATCTCTGCAGCACTCCACCAATTAGGCTTTTACGGTAGAGTTTCCAGACCGAAGCCGCTCTTCAGTAAAAGGCACATGACAGCCAGCTTAGAGTTTGCCAAAAGGCACATAAAGGACTCTCAGACCATGAGAAACAAGATTCTCTGGTCTGATGAAACCAAGATTGAACTCTTTGGCCTGAATGCCAAGCGTCACATCTGGAGGAAACCTGCCACCATCCCTACGGTGAAGCTTGGTGGTGGCAGCATCATGCTGTGGGGATGTTTTTCAGTGGCAGGGACTGGGAGACTAGTCAGGATCGAGGGAAAGATGAACGGAGCACAGTACAGAGAGATCCTTGATGAAAACCTGCTCCAGAGTGCTCAGGACCTCAGACTGGGTATTGTGTGCAGATTGATGAGGGAAAAAAACAAATCCATTTTTAGAATAAGGCTGTAACGTAACAAAATGTGGAAAAAGTGAAGGGGTCTGAAAACTTTCCAACTGCACTGAATACTTTCTGAATCCACCCATGGCTGCGCTCGTAACCAGTCATGTGAAAACCATAGATTAGGGCCTAATGACTTATTTACTTATATGAACTGTTAAACTCAGTCAAATCTTTGAAATTGTTGCATTTATAATTTTGTTCAGCATAAATGGATGTAATTGGTCTTCAGCTGGACATGGTCACTAATGTCAGTATTTTATTTGTCCTCTATGTAGAGATTGTTGCCATGTTTGCAAAGCATTTTTTTCATTTTACAGAATCATTATTAATATGTAATGTTTGATAAACATTTAATGATAACCATCTAAAAGTTAGTTTGCGTTTGCTTGTCACCAACTTTACGTAGACAAAAGTAGCCTATTTTTGCTCAATATAAATTATATATTTAGCTTATTTTGTTGTAAATAGAAAGTTGCATTACTGTTGCTTGTTTTTAACTAAACAGACACATACAGAAACAAAATATGATAGCCTTTAACCACTTCTGTGGTGTCAGTGAATTGAAAGAATGAACTAAGTAGATAAAGAAGCAGAAGCCGCGGTGTTTATTGGGATGTTCATGTGCCCTGATTATAAAAGACTCTGGTGGAAAAAACCCTC